>NC_069506.1:82763124-83063124 GCF_027579735.1 Bombina bombina | reverse complement strand
ATGTGTGGATCTAATCAGAGAGCATAATCTGATTTGATTACATTAATGGTATATAATTGTAAAATAATATACAGAAGGTGGTTTAACGATTTTCCATCTGAAAATTGGTCGTAATCCCAAAAAATGATTGAAACCTTATCAGCTAGTACGTTCTCTTCCTATGAGTGCATTGAAATCAGCACTAAAACACATTGGCTAATTGCTGAAAATAGGTAAAACCATATGAAAATAAAAACTGCAATTGTTAAAAGGGACATGAAACCTACATTTCTTCTTTCACGATTTAGAAAGTGCATGCAATTTTAAACAACTTTCCAATTAACTTCTATTATCTAATTTGCTTTATTCTCTTGATATCTTTTGATGAAAATCATATCTAAATAGGCTCAGTAGTTGCTGATTGGTGGCTGCACATAGCTGTGTGATTGGCTCACCCATGTGCATTGCTGTTTCTTCAACAAAAGATGTCTAAATAATGAAGCAAAATTGCTATTAGAAGCAAATTGGAATGTTGTTTAAAACTATATTCTCTATCTGAATCATGAAAGAAAAAACATAAATTATGCTTACCAGATAATTTAATTTCCTTCTGTACAAGGAGAGTCCACGGCTTAATTCCTTACTGTTGGGAAATACTGAACCAAAGGCTTAAATACCTCTCCCACTTCCACTAAGCCCCAGTCATTCTGCTGAGGGAACAAGGAACAGTAGAAGAAATATCAGGGTATAAAAGGTGCCATAAAAACATAATTTAGGTGGCTGCCCATCGGAGAAACACGGGCGGGAGCCGTGGACTCCTCTTATACAGAAGGAAATTAAATTATCTGGTAAGCATCATTTATGTTTTCCTTCTTAATATAAGGAGAGTCCACGGCTTCATTCCTTACTATTGGGAAACTTATACCCAAGCTCTAGAGCCGGGTTCTTCATACCACGGGTCGGGACCCATTACTGGATCGCAACACCATGTTTACTGGGTCGCGGCTTGTGTGTGTGTTGTATGAGAATGTGTGTGCTGTGTGTGTGTAGTATGAAAATGTTTGTGGTGTTTGTGTCTGTTGCATGAGAATGTGTGGAGTGAGTGTGGTGTGTCTGTTGCATGATGTTGATGTGGTGTGTCTGTTCCATGAGAGTATGTGTGGCGTGTCTTGCATGAGAGTGTGTGGTGTGTCTGTTGCATGAAAGTGTGTGTGGTGTGTCTGTTGCATGAACGTGTATGTGGTGTGTCTGTGGCATGTGTGTGTGTCTGTGGCATGAGAGTGCGTGTGTGTGGTATGTCTGTGGTATGAGAGTGTGTGTGTGTGGTGTGTCTGTGGCATTTGTGCGTGTGTCTGTGGCATGAGAGTGTGTGTTACTACCTTTTATAACACTTTGAAGTTTGACTACAATCAGGAGTAAAGTACACACACATTTAGTCACTTTGAAAAAATTGCAGCTATCTTGTTGTATATTAGTTACCGATATTTTCAAACAAAGTATAAAAATAGGGTCGCGAAGATATGTGGTATCATGACACTGGGTCTTGTGGAAAAAAGTTTGAAGAACCCTGCTCTAGAGGACACTGAATGATAATGGGAGGGACAAATATAGAGGCGGACCCTAATCTGAGGGCACCACAGTCTGCAAAACCTTTCTCCCGAAGGCTGCTTCAGCTGAAGCAAAAACATCAAACTTGTAAAATTTAGAAAAAGTGTGTAAGGAAGACCAGGTCCATAGAGGCCTCGTTCTTAAAGGCCCAAGAGGAAGCCACTGCTCTAGTAGAATGAGCCGTAATTCTCTGAGGAGGTCTATGTCCCGCTGTTTCATAAGCTAAGCGAATAAGACTCCTCAACCAAAAAGATAACGAAGTCAAAGAGACCTTCTGACCCTTACGCTTCCCAGAATATGCCACAAACAAACAAAAAAGGAAGAAAATTTGTCTAAAATCCTTAGTAGCTTGAAGATAAAACTTCAAAGCATGAACCACGTCCAAATTATGAAGTCAACATTCCTTTGAAGGAGGAGGATTAGGACACAAAGAAGGAACCACAATCTCTTGATTGATGTTGCGGTCTGACACGACTTTAGGCAGAAACCCTTACTTAGTACGTAGGACAGCCTTATCCAAATGGAACACCAGATAAGGAGGCTCACATTGCAAGGCGGCAATTTCATATACTCGGCACGCTGAAGCAATAGCCAGTAGAAAAAGAACTTTCCAGGACAATAACTTAATATCAATTTCATGCATAGGCTCAAACGGAGCCCGTGCAAAATTTTAAGAACCAGATTCAGACTCCAAGGGCGAGCGGAAGATTTGAACACAGGTCTGGTCCTTATAAGAGCCTTAACAAAAGACTGAATATCTGGAAGCTCAGAGAGCCTCTTGTGCAGTAAAACAGACAAGGCCGAAATCTGTCCCCTCAGGGAACTGGCCGAAAGACCCTCCTCCAGAACATCCTGGAGAAACAATAGAATCCTGGCAACCTTAACTTTATGCCAATGAAATCCACAATCTGCACACCAGAATAAGTAGGTTCTCCACACATTATGATAGATGCGACGAGCTTTAATGAGAGTATCAATAACTCTCTCAGAAAAACCTCTCTTGGCTAGGACTAAGCGTTCAATCTCCACGCAGTCTCAAAAAATCTAGAGTTTGATGAACAAAAGGACCTTGTTCCAGCAGATCCCTGCAACAAGGTAACCTCCATGGAGGAGAAGATGACATCCTCACCAGATCTGCGAACCACGTCCTTTGTGGCCATGATGGAGCAATACAGTATTACTGATGCTTGCTCCTGCTTGATACGGGCCACTACCCGAGGAAGGAGTGGTAATGGCGGAAAAAGGTAGATTAGATTGAACCTCTAAGGCACCGCTAATGCATCTATTAGCTCCGCCTGAGGATCCCTGGACCTCGACCCATATCTGGGTAGTTTAGTATTGAGACGAGACGCCATGAGATCCATCTCCGGCATCCCCACATGTAGCATATCTCCGCAAACACTTCAGGATGGAGAGACCATTCCCCTGGATGAAAGGATTGTATGCTGAGAAAATCTACTTCCCAGTTGTCCATGCCCGGAATGTGGATCGCTGACAGCGATCCACATTCCGGGCATGGACAACTGGGAAGCGGCTATTTAGCCGTAGGCCTCTGCCAACTCCAGATTTTGAGATACTTCCCTCATGGCTAGGGAGCTTTTTGTTCCCCCCTGATGGTTGATTATCATCACATGCAGTGATTTAATTGCAGACCCTTCTATTCTGGGAGTTTAATTATTATTATTCTAGAAATCCCATCTTGATCACTAGGGGATCATCATGAGAGTTTTAATCAGTTTACTCCAGCAATCCTAGTAATGCAAAAAAGTGTGGTATAATGGTAAACAATCTATTTAGTTCTGAATAATTAAGGGTAACCAGTTGTACTAGTAACGGCACTATACATTTTATAGTACTAGACTATTTATAATTTCACAACTGGTGCTTCAAGATGGAAATTGTAGACTAAGGGCTAGATTTATCAAAGCTGAGGCGGACAGGGGTACATATACGCGCCCCTGTACGCCTCAGCTCGCCTGTGGAGGGGCGAAATTACCCGCAGGTAATCACCATTGCACACAAGGGCAATTTTGCGCTTGGGTGCAATCCCGTCCCCTGCCCGCGCACAGCCAATTACACGCGGGCAGGAGCTATCAATCTCCTTGGTCGGACTCGAGATTGAATTTCGCCACCTTAGAGGTGGCGAAGAGGTTAGGGAAGCGGCGGTCTGGTGACCGCTGCTTGTTAAATTACGGCGAGCAAGTTCTTGTAAGAACTTGCAGCCGTAGGGCTTTGATAAATCGAGCCCTAACAATAATTAAGCTCCCGGAATAAAAGGGTCTGTCATTAAACTACTGGATGGGATGATAACCCAGTGGTAACAGATCATTGGTACACACTTAACTGATTCAAACTACTCCATTGGAGATATAGAAATAGCTGGCAGTTTAAGAGTTTTTAATCTCAATTGTGTTCTATCGACAGTTTTTTCTTTTCAATTAAAAAAATAATTAGTGTGACTAATTATTTACTGCAATATTACTTTAATGCAAGTAGGATTGGACATGTAAAAAATATATATGGTATGCTGGTCCTGGAGAAGACAGGTCGAGAGACGTCAAAAATCTGGGAACTCCAGAAGCAATAGACCCGCCTATGATAGAAACGGCTATGAAGGTAGTAGTTATCGTTACCACACAAGAAGCTGCAGAGGTTCATGACGGCGGCACCGATAGATGCACCCAGATGGCTACCGTTTACCTGGACAGAGGGGGAAGACCGGCCGGCTCCTCTGCGAGAGGCGATACGGAGGATCGCTGGATGTCGGTGGCCCGCTATTCTTTTGTTGCTCTGCCTCCCTGCAAAGGCTGCGGCCTAGGGCTGTGGCGCACGACGGAGGGCACATCAGATCTGATTCTTGCAGTGCCAGGAGACCTTCCGGATCTTGGTGGAGCTCCAAGAGTCGGGATTGGGTAAAGTTATAGACAGTAAGACATTCTGTGGCCTGCTAGGCCTGACCTAACTCCACCCCAGAATTACTCTCTTTCTAAAGCCTGCCATTCCATGAGACGTAGGGAATGAAGACTTGCTGAAACGGACCTGTCCAAGTTAAAGTTTATTATTTATTTCTTATTTAGATAAGGACACTTAATAGAAATGTGGACTATATTGAGAGGTAAGGGTGCGGTGGCTGTTTGATAGGGAGTAGTCCTCCCCCCCAACTCACATAAGCTATACTGTTGGTCTGATATAGGCCTGTTCTCCTTCCCTATTAATCACTAGTCCGTGCATGAACCGGCATTGGGTACATGGGAATAGCCCCTGCGAACAAAGAGGGATAGTTGACAAAGTCTGGCTGTGCTCAGATGTATGGGTATAGGGAACTACCTCGTCGCTGTATAGCTACTCAAACCTTGTGGGATGCTTGTTTTAGAGGTGTGAAGCTGATAACATAAAATGTATACTATACTTCTTATTTATTTGTCCATGGGCGCTATTCCCTAACTTGGGGTGAGTTTCTTGGGTCCAATCTAAACGTAGATCAAGTGAACACTGATGTGATATGTCCTGCAACTTGCCTCTCATACTGTACAGTTTTTTATGCAAACCTGAATGTTATTTTTCCACACTGTATATTATATTGATATGCTGACCTGCCTATGGATGTATAACTGGTACTTGCTGTGCTAAAACCAAGATTTGAGACATATGCAGTGAGTGGTAAGATTCTAGAGCTGGGTAGAGTTGCGTGGGGAGATTCAGACATAGGTTAGTGTTCCATTTACCTCAATGTGTATGGTTATTCCACACTGCATAGTATGATGTTATGCTGGGCTATCTACAGCTTTACAACTAATAGTTGCTAGGTTGGATGCATACTGGATAGTTCCTGCATGTCTCTTTATACAAGTACATATATTCTTAAAGGTATAGAGATCCTGCACCTACAACATATAGTTCCCAGAATGCTGGTCTTAGGTACATATAATGATTTGAATGAAGACTATATTCTCCCCAGTTTTTCCTATCCCTTATTTGCCCTGCACATGGGCTTAGTTTTACAAACGACTTTAGTTGTACAAACAGTTTCTGTCTTTACTGTAAATTCCTCAAATGATAGTTCTGTATAACATTGTGTATAACACCCCCAATATGGTCTCTCATGACCTCAATGGCGGCCTATATCACCGTCACTAATGTTACCTACAGTAACCTAATATACTATAAGAAGCTCTATTTAACTGTTTGTACTCTAGATCAGTAGTGGGGACCTAGAGACCAGCAGTTCTTACTTACTCACTAACTGTATGCCAGTAGCTAGCCTATGATATTAGATATTACTATTTAGATAAGCCCATCCTAGCTGCTATGTATATTCTATTGAGCAGTTTTATAGCAACCACTGACATGAGTACTTATGTTAATATGGTTTTCACTGGGTAAAATGTACTTATTGTCAGTATTGCCTAATGCCCATTTTAGTTGTAGCGGTTTGTCCGTGGTGCAGGTCAGCATATATGGAGAATGATATTTTAGTCTATTGCTTACTACTCCGCCCCCCCTCCCCCCCCTTTTTATGCGGCAAGGGATGAGTAATTTCTCCTCCGCATTCACACTCTGACAGAGTCAAGTAGTCTCTGTCCTATCTGTAGGGCCTTTGCTTTAGAGTGTACCTACATGTGTGTAAGAATGGTTCTGCGGATCTTATTATTGAAAGGTATATTTCATTATTATTCTGTGTTCTAAAGTATGCGAAATGTTCATCCTTGTAATTTTTGTTACATATCTGCTCATGTATATATTTAATGTATGTGATTGATTTTTGTTGAGATGCTTAGAAGTTAGAGGATATAAGGTAGCCAACACAAGGGTTTCTCGAGTTCTCCATAAAATTAAATCCTGCTGGTTCGATTGACAAGTAACAAGGGAAGAATAATACTGTTGTGTTTATGTATATATATATATATATATATATATATATATATATATATACACTCTTTTCTACATATAGTTTGCTAGCTGTTGTAACTTTATTTTATTTAAACGTTAACCAGAAGATGAGATAACATAAGCTTGCTCACTGATCTTCTCAATTTATATTCTTGTGTTGCTTATATTCCATTCATATCACTGTGTTATATTATGTACTGTCTAATATTCTTTTGATGATGCTTAAGCGTGTTCAGTTTGAGTATGCAGATTTCTTAACTCACTATATGCAGTGTTTTAAAGGCTTAACTAAGACTTTTAATTTCAAGAAAGCAAAATTCAACGATTTAAGGAAATCATTAAATAATATAAATTGGGACAATGTATTTTCTAATAAAAATACAGAGGATAAATGGATAATATTTAAAAATTTGTTAAATAAATATACATATCAATACATACCATATGGCTATAAAAATAAAAAAACTAAGCCGTTATGGCTAAATAAAAATGTGTTAAGAGAAATTAGGAAAAAACGTAGGGCATTTAAATTATTAAAAGAAAATAGTACAGACTCAGCATACAATATTTATAAGGAATGTAACAAAGCATGCAAAAAAGCAATCAAATTAGCCAAAATTGAAAATGAAAAATTAATTGCCAAGGATTCTAAGTCTAACCCTAAAAGGTTCTTTAAGTACATAAATAGCAAAAAATCTAAGAAGGATAATATAGGTACATTAAAATGTGTGGAGGGTAGCATGATAAATAATGACAGGGAGAAGGCTGAGGTACTAAACCAGTTTTTTTCTTCAGTATACACAAGAGAGGAACCATTGAATGATACTTTGGAACAGAATAGAACATGCCAGTCCATACCACTAACTGGGTTTTGTTTAGAGGATATCAGGAAAAAACTAAAAAATATTAAGGTAAATAAAACTCCAGGCCCAGATGGAATACACCCAAGGGTGTTAAGTGAACTTAGCACTGTTATAGACAAACCTTTACTCTTAATTTTTCAAGACTCATTATCCTCAGGCATGGTACCCCAGGATTGGCGTAAAGCTGATGTGGTGCCACTCTTCAAAAAGGGAAGCAGGGATGATCCAGGAAGCTACAGACCAGTTAGTCTGACATCAATAGTGGGGAAGATATTTGAAGGGATTATAAGGGATTATATTGATGAGCATATTTGTGTAAACAAGATTATGAGTTCTAATCAGCATGGCTTTAGGAGAAATAGATCATGTCAAACTAATCTAATTAGATTCTACGAGGAAGTAAGTAAAAATATAGATAAAGGGGAATCAGTTGATGTGATATACTTAGATTTTGCAAAGGCATTTGATACAGTGCCACATGAGAGATTAATGCACAAAATTAAGGGACTGGGAATAGCTGAAAATGTTTGCTCATGGATAAATAACTGGATAAAAGATAGGGAGCAACGAGTAGTAGTAAATGGATCATACTCAGATTGGACAAAGGTAATCAGTGGCGTCCCCCAGGGATCAGTACTGGGCCCTGTTCTTTTTAATATTTTTATAAATGACTTGGAGCAAGGATTAAATAGCGACATCTCTATTTTTGCAGATGATACTAAGTTAAGTAAGGTCATTAGGTCAGAGCAGGACGAACTCTCTTTACAAAGGGATTTGCTAAAATTAGAACTATGGGCAAGTGAATGGAAAATGAGATTTAATACGGAAAAATGTAAGGTTCTACATTTTGGAAGTAAAAATAAGCAGGCTACGTATTTTTTAAATGGGACAAGACTTAGCCAAACACAGGAGGAAAGGGATTTGGGAGTAGTAATAGATAACAAGCTAAAGATGAGTGCACAATGCAGGGCAGCGGCTTCAAAGGCTAATAAGATACTAGCATGTATTAAAAGAGGCATTGATTCAAGGGAGGAAAGCATAATTCTGTCATTATATAAAGCCCTGGTAAGACCTCACCTTGAGTTTGGAGTGCAGTTCTGGGGACCGATTGCTAAAAAAGATATTGCAGAACTAGACAAAGTTCAGAGAAGGGCCACAAAGCTAATAAGGGGATTGGAGAAATTAACCTATGAGGAGAGGCTAGCCAAACTGGGTCTGTTCTCTTTAGAAAAAAGGCGCTTGAGAGGTGACATGATTACTTTATATAAATATATTCAAGTCCCATATACAGAGATGGCAGAAGCTCTTTTTATTCCAAGAAAATTGTTTCTGACAAGAGGTCATAATTTAAGGTTGGAGGAAAGGAGATTTAATCTCCTGCAACGGAAACGTTTTTTCACTGTAAGAGCAATAAAATTGTGGAACTCATTACCAAAGGAGGTAGTGAATGCCAATACCATAGATTCATCTAAAAATAGTCTGGATAAATTTCTGTATATAAACAAAATTCATGGATATGATTGCTAGTATTAAATGGGTCACATTTTAATGGGGTTATTTAAGCTTAACTGGAGCTTTTTGTAAGTATTTTAGATTTGTATAGGTTGAACTCGATGGACTTCAGTCTTTTTTCAACCTTATCTACTATGTTACTATGTATATGATATTATTACTGTATTAATGATGTGTCTTCAGCTATACCTTAGTTGTCGGATCCCTTGGGGGGATCCCTGTTGCATTGATGACACTATGCAGATACACTGATAAAATGAGGTGCAGTGTTGAAGGGTAATATTTGGAGCCGGATAAGCGTGATGTGACTCCCTGCTCATTGATGTTTTGAACTATGTAACCAAGGTCTCTCGCATTAATGTACTTGTGACGTTGCCCTTCAATTTGTAATTGTTATGTGTTTGTATGGATTGCCTCAATAAAAACATTTAAAAATATATATATATATATATGGCTGTCTCAGGGGGACAGCAGGAGAAAGCTCAGGATTAGGGGCTGTCCTTCCCAAACAGGAACATTTGGGAAGTCTGTGATGCCAATCTATTACTGTCAAGTAAGGGGTTATTGCTCCACTTTATGGGTTCGATTTAACAAGCAAGAGAGGACAGGGGCGTACATATTTGCCCCTGTCCGCCCCAGCTCTCCTCTGGCAGAAAGCAATCCGCTGGCGGAATTTAACATTGCACATGAGCACTATTTCGCGCTTGCATGCAATCTCGCCCCCTACCCACGCACAGCCAATCAGACGCGGGCAGGAGCTGTCAACTTTCCCGGTCAGACAGAGATCGGGGAGATTGAAATTCTGCACCTAAGAGGTGGAGAAGAGGGTAGAGAACCAGCGGTCTGATGACCACTGCTTGATAAATCGTGACTGCAGGTTCTCTTGTAAGAACCTGCAGTCATAGGAAGGAGAAGGGCTTGATAAATAAAGCCCTATGTGTCTGATTAGTTGGAGGAAAATCACTCAGGTTTGACTATTGGCCTTTGTAGGCTGCAACTACATTGCTCGCATTACCATTCAAGATAACTTGTTGCTGTGAATTACAGGTGTGTGATGCTTTCTCTTATACTCTCTTAGAAGAATGTAGGTAAATGGCCTTTCTTTCATGTAAATGGCAAGAGTCCATGAGCTAGTGACGTATGGGATATACAATCCTACCAGGAGGGGCAAAGTTTCCCAAACCTTAAAATGCCTATAAATACACCCCTCACCACACCCACAATTCAGTTTTACAAACTTTGCCTCCTATGGAGGTGGTGAAGTAAGCTTGTGCTAAGATTTCTACGTTGATATGTGCTTCTCAGCATTTTGAAGCCTGATTCCTCTCAGAGAACAGTGAATGTCAGAGGGATGTGAAGGGAGTATCACCTATTGAATGCAATGGTTTTCCTCGAGGGAGATCTATTTCATAGGTTCTCTGTTATCGGTCGTAGAGATTCATCTCCTACCTCCCTTATTCAGATCGACAATATACTCTCATATTCCATTACCTCTACTGATAACTGTTTCAGTACTGGTTTGGCTATCTGCTATATGTGGATGGGTGTCTTTCGGTAAGTATGTTTTCATTACTTAAGACACTCTCAGCTATGGTTTGGCACTTTATGCATTAATATAAAGTTCTAAATATATGTATTGTACTTATATTTGCCATGAGTCAGGTTTATGTATATTTCCTTTTGCAGACTATCAGTTTCATATTTGGGAGAAAAACATATTTAAGAAAATATTTTTCTTACCTGGGGTTTAGTCTTTTTTCAATTGACTGTTTTATCATTAAATTTTGCGGGCAAAATTAGGCTTGCGAGGGCGCAAAATTCCAAAGTTTATTGCGTCATTCTTGGCGCGAGAATATTTTTGGCACGAAGGTACGTCCGAAGACGCAAATTCGTAATTTTCGGCGTCTTAGTTGACGCTGAGTTCCTTGCACAAGGTTGCGTCTACAATGACGTAAGTGTGTCATTTCCGGAATGTTATTAGCGCAAAAAAAATTTCAGTTCGTGTTGTGTGCCAAATTATTTCATTATTTAAAAACACATTCCTATATGCCTCTTGGCCTTTTACCACCAGAATACTTGGAAAGAGCTACTATTCCCCTTCCTGTCAGTCAATTCACACAGTAAAAAACTTGCACGGAAAAGGGAAGGCAAAAGGACCCTGAAAAAACTATGAGGCAAAAGCACAATGCAAAATAAGTATTCCATGCAGAGCGACCTTCATGTGGTTCCACTTAAACTGTGGAGAAACTGATGACTTGGTATATATAAATCTGTTTTTCGCTTACTAACAGAACTAAATTTTGATCCCAGGGAGGAATGCAGGATTTGAGAATGAATATCACCACATTAGAATGAAAGGTTATGTTACTCTGGAAATGAACTGGAAGTGCAGGAATATCAACTTTTATTGAAAATAAAAATATTCACATATCTATTTCAAGGCACTTTCCTGACCTCCCTCTATGCGCCAAAAGCGACCCAAGCTTTGAAAAATGATTTGAATCTACTTTACGTGGAAAACATTTATTTTTGAGAATCATAGTTCAATAACCAAGTTGTCAGTAAGCACATTTAATCTTGGTAATAGAATAGACTCTAGGAATTTGAGGAAAAATCCTTTAATTCTGTTGTGCCTGCATTCTAGATAAGAAAAACTGCAAAGAGGAAAAAAGTTCTTGCATCTAGCACAGCACATGGCAACCATGCATTTTATAGCCATCAGATCTAACTTCTAGTGATTCAGGAAATATCTGTGAGAGTTCAAGTGGCCTGGGATATGAATTGAAGGATAACCAGCAGCTTCTTACATAGTAAGCTCATATATAACACTGGTGCCATTCTGCCTAACTTAATACAAAACATGATACTTCACTGACACAGAAGTCTCTCAGGGTACTACAATAGAATAGCACTAGAGATCTTCTGGAATAGATGATCAGCCATACAAAAGTCTGAAGCATCTAAGCTAAAAAAACATTAATAGGTTGCTATGGTGACAAACTTTTATGATGAGAGTTTGACAACATAAAAAGTCTTGGAAATACCATGTTACCTGTTCTTTGCAATGGGATCTGCAAGATCTTTGGAAAAGATAATTGGAGCATGCATAATTTGAAGGGAGGAGTCACATACTGTAAACAAAAACTATCTGCTGCAAAGTAGAGACATTTGTAACAAACAGGATGATTTTAAATAAGTAGATTTATTAAGACAAAGTTAAAAATTTACTTAAAGAGACACTGAACCCAAATTTTTTCTTTATTAGAAAAAGAAGGCATCTAAGCTAAGGAGCCAGCCAAATTAAGGTTCAGAACCATGGGCAGCACTTGTTTATTGGTGGGTGAATTTATCCACCAGTCAGCAAGAACAACCCAAGTTGTTCACCAACAATGGGCCGGCATCTAATCTTACATTCTTGCTTTTCAAATAAAGATAGCAAGAGAATGAAGAAAAAAATGATAATAGGAGTAAATTAGAAAGTTGCTTAAAATTGCATGCTCTATCTGAATCACAAAATACTCATGTATACACTGTGAACTTTTGCACATGCTCAGTAGTAGCTAGTGCCTAAAAAACATAATTTATGCTTACCTGATAAATTCCTTTCTCCTGTAGTGTAGTCAGTCCACGGGTCATCCATTACTTATGGGATATTAACTCCTCCCCAACAGGAAGTGCAAGAGGATCACCCAAGCAGAGCTGCTATATAGCTCCTCCCCTCTACGTCACACCCAGTCATTCGACCGAAAACCAAACGAGAAAGGAGAAACTATAGGGTGCAGTGGTGACTGGAGTATAATTTAAAATTTAGACCTGCCATAAAAAACAGGGCGGGCCGTGGACTGACTACACTACAGGAGAAAGGAATTTATCAGGTAAGCATAAATTATGTTTTCTCCTGTTAAGTGTAGTCAGTCCACGGGTCATCCATTACTTATGGGATACCAATACCAAAGCTAAAGTACACGGATGACGGGAGGGACAGGCAGGATCTTTATACGGAAGGAACCACTGCCTGAAGAACCTTTCTCCCAAAAACAGCCTCCGAAGAAGCAAAAGTGTCAAATTTGTAAAATTTGGAAAAAGTATGAAGAGAAGACCAAGTTGCAGCCTTGCAAATCTGTTCAACAGAGGCCTCATTCTTAAAGGCCCAAGTGGAAGCCACAGCTCGAGTAGAATGAGCTGTAATCCTTTCAGGAGGTTGCTGTCCAGCAGTCTCATAGGCTAAACGTATTATGCTACGAAGCCAAAAGGATAGAGAGGTAGCAGATGCTTTTTGACCTCTCCTCTGTCCAGAATAAACGACAAACAGGGAAGAAGTTTGTCGAAAATCTTTAGTTGCCTGTAAATAAAATTTCAGGGCACGGACTACGTCTAGATTGTGCAGAAGTCGTTCCTTCTTTGAAGAAGGGTTAGGGCACAATGATGGAACGACAATCTCTTGATTGATATTCTTGTTAGTGACTACCTTAGGTAAGAACCCAGGTTTAGTACGCAGAACTACCTTATCTGAATGAAAAATCAGATAAGGAGAATCACAATGTAAGGCTGATAACTCAGAGACTCTACGAGCCGAGGAAATAGCCATTAAAAACAGAACTTTCCAAGATAACAGCTTGATATCAATGGAATGAAGGGGTTCAAACGGAACACCCTGTAAAACATTAAGAACTAAATTTAAGCTCCACGGTGGAGCTACAGTCTTAAACACAGGCTTAATCCTAGCCAAAGCCTGACAAAAAGCCTGAACGTCTGGAACTTCTGACAGACGTTTGTGTAAAAGGATGGACAGAGCTGAGATCTGTCCCTTTAAAGAACTTGCAGATAAACCCTTTTCTAAACCTTCTTGTAGAAAAGACAATATCCTAGGAATCCTAACCTTACTCCATGAGTAACTCTTGGATTCGCACCAGTGTAAGTATTTACGCCATATCTTATGGTAAATTTTCCTGGTAACAGGTTTCCTAGCCTGTATTAAGGTATCAATTACTGACTCCGAAAATCCACGCTTTGATAAAATCAAGCGTTCAATTTCCATGCAGTCAGCTTCAGAGAAATTAGATTTTAATGTTTGAAAGGACCCTGAATTAGAAGGTCCTGTCTCAGAGGCAGAGACCAATGTGGACAGGATGACATGTCCACTAGATCTGCATACCAGGTCCTGCATGGCCACGCAGGCGCTATTAGAATCACCGATGCTTTCTCCTGTTTGATCCTGGCAATCAAACGAGGAAGCATCGGGAAGGGTGGAAACACATAAGCCATCCTGAAGGTCCAAGGTGCTGTCAAGGCATCTATCAGGACCGCTCCCGGGTCCCTGGACCTGGACCCGTAACAAGGAAGCTTGGTGTTCTGGCGAGACGCCATGAGATCCATATCTGGTTTGCCCCAACGTCGAAGTATTTGGGCAAAGACCTCCGGATGAAGTTCCCACTCCCCCGGATGAAAAGTCTGGCGACTTAGGAAATCCGCCTCCCAGTTCTCCACTCCTGGGATGTGGATCGCTGACAGGTGGCAAGAGTGAGACTCTGCCCAGCGAATTATCTTTGATACTTCCATCATCGCTAGGGAACTCCTTGTCCCTCCCTGATGGTTGATGTAAGCCACAGTCGTGATGTTGTCCGACTGAAACCTGATGAACCTCAGAGTTGCTAACTGAGGCCAAGCCAGAAGGGCATTGAGAACTGCTCTCAATTCCAGAATGTTTATTGGAAGGAGACTCTCCTCTTGAGTCCATGATCCCTGAGCCTTCAGGGAATTCCAGACAGCGCCCCAACCTAGTAGGCTGGCGTCTGTTGTTACAATTGTCCAGTCTGGCCTGCTGAAGGGCATCCCCCTGGACAGATGTGGCCGAGAAAGCCACCATAGAAGAGAATCTCTGGTCTCTTGATCCAGATTCAGCGTAGGGGACAAATCTGAGTAATCCCCATTCCACTGACTTAGCATGCACAATTGCAGCGGTCTGAGGTGCAGGCGTGCAAAAGGTACTATGTCCATTGCCGCTACCATTAAGCCGATTACCTCCATGCATTGAGCCACTGACGGGTGTTGAATGGAATGAAGGACACGGCAAGCATTTAGAAGTTTTGTTATCCTGTCCTCTGTCAGGTAAATTTTCATTTCTACAGAATCTATAAGAGTCCCCAAGAAGGGAACTCTTGTGAGTGGTAATAGAGAACTCTTTTCTTCGTTCACTTTCCACCCATGCGACCTTAGAAATGCCAGTACTAACTCTGTATGAGACTTGGCAGTTTGGAAGCTTGACGCTTGTATCAGAAAAAACGTATAACAATTGAAAATATAAGCGTTTTTATCACAGTCAAAGCACAGTCTCACAGGTCTGCTGTGAGTGATTACCTCCCTCAAAACTAGTTTTGAAGACCCCTGAGCTCTGTGGAGATGTCCTGGATCATGCAGGGAGAAAAGGCAGACTGTGACTGAATTTCTGATGCGTAGTAAAAGCGCCAAAATAGGCCCCACCCACTCACAATACAACAGTGAGGGAAGCTCAGTAAACTGTTTTAATTTAAAACAAACGACAGCCATGTGGAAAATAATGCCCAAAACAATTTTTCACCAAGTACCTCAGATAATTAAACGATTTAACATGCCAGCAAACGTTTAAAATCTAATTTATGAAATGTCATTAAAAGCTTGCTGCTAGTCGTTCACACTGCAAGTTAGGCTAAAAATTATATGCATACAGTATTTTCCCAGTGAAGTGCCATTCCCCAGAAATACTTCAGAGTAAACATACATACATATCAGCCTGATACCAGTTGCTACTACTGCATTTAAGGCTGTACTTACATTATATCGGTATTAGCAGTATTTTCTCAGTCAATTCCATTCCTTAGAAAATAATATACTGCAACATACCTCTTTGCAGGTGAACCTGCCCGCTGTCCCCTGATCTGAAGTTACCTTACTCCTCAGAATGGCCGAGAACAGCAAATGGATCTTAGTTACGTCCGCTAAGATCATACAAGAAAAAACTCAGGTAGATTCTTCTTCAAATTCTGCCTGAGAAGAAAAACAACACACTCCGGTGCCGTTTTAAAATAACAAACTTTTGATTGAAGATATAAAAACTAAGTTTAATCACCACAGTCCTCTCACACATCCTATCTATTAGTTGGGTGCAAGAGAATGACTGGGTGTGATGTAGAGGGGAGGAGCTATATAGCAGCTCTGCTTGGGTGATCCTCTTGCACTTCCTGTTGGGGAGGAGTTAATATCCCATAAGTAATGGATGACCCGTGGACTGACTACACTTAACAGGAGAAAAGTGTGCTTATAAAAAGACTGTACACAATTTGATAATAGAAGTAAATTGGGAAGTTTCTTAAAAGTGCATGCTCTATCTGAATCATGAAAGATTAATTTTGACTTTAGTGCCCATTTAAAGGAAAAATTGAGTAATTGGCTTCCTTGAAATACTTAGTTTAAGACTTTCTTTGCCCACTGTTAAGGGTGGGTTATAATCCTAATGAAGATAAGAGCTATAAATAAGTAATATCAAAAAGTCTGGGCATAGCTGGCAATAAATAATACTACCTGAATAAACAATGTCAGTTGTAGTACATTTAGAGCCATTAGCTCTAGGTTCAGGCCTTTAACTGTAAATCTCTATACATGGCGAACATATATTTTGTTGCCAAAAGCAGAATGTCCAAAAACTGTACTGTAGATTTATCATATGTCGAGCAGACATGATTCGCTATAGCAAATCATGTCTGCTCGACAGCACTAAATGTGGACAGCGTATATTGCCCAAGCATTTCTGGTGATCACTGGCGGCCACTAGCAGGGGCTGTCAATCATCCCAATCATTTCAAATCGGGATAATGTTAATTCGCCACCTAAAAGGGGGCGGACAGGTTAAGGAGCAGTGGTCTTATGACTGCTGCTTCTTAACTTATGTTTCAGGCAAGCCAGAAATGATTGGCCTCCGAAGCAGCATCCGCTGCTTAACAAATGGAGCCCTAAGTGCTTAACATTTGCACTCCATGTCCTGTCAATCAATGTTAAAAATGTAAGAAAAGAAAGTCCAGAAAGTATGGCAGCAATAAGTAGTTTAATCAATGGTCTTTATTGGTTGACAAAGGGAGGAAGCTCCCGAAACGTCGCTATCTTGTTTGTTGTGCTCCAAAAAAGACCATTGATTAAACTACTTATTGCTGCCATACTTTCTGGACTTTCATTACATTCAGTAGGGTTTGGTGGTACCCCTACATGGCGTGCAAGTAGTTCAGGTGCTGACTGATACTTTTTGGATTCCAAAAATGTAAGAAAATTCATGGTTTCTTTCACATTATTCATAACAAAGCATACAAGTTGGTTTAAATTGCTGAGAAGCTAGACCAAATCTTAACCAACAGAAAGGTGTTAAGGCTTGGCAGCTCCATTTGCTTCACTGGAACAATGCTTGGCACTGCATGACTTTGAAGGCTTGAACTGGTAGAAATACTCTAAACAAATAACCTCAGGGGCTATTTCCAGACCTAATTGACGAGGTTGGAAATATATATATATATATATATATATTGTTAATGGTATCTATCTTGGAAAGTGTATAGAAGTGATAACTTTTAGGCCAGCGAATAAGGGATTTATAGTTTAAAACAGGACACCTATTTTTATCCTAACTAAAAACAGTTTTATTATAAGTAATCTTACTTTTCAATTCTGCTCAGTTTGTATTGGTAGTTGCTTGTTGTTAGGAGAGAAGACTAAAGTGCTACTGGGTAAATATAGAAATATCAAGAAGTCAAATATTAATACAATCTACAAAACAACTCTTCAGCTTCTCACTTTAGATTTGCCAGAAACAGACAGTAAATGGCTGGTTATACAAGCTCTCAATTGCTCATAGTCTACAAAAACAAACAAACAAAAAACGTACTCCTGTACTCAACTTATTTATAATTAGACCCCACCTCGAGCAGCTAAAGCAGAGTGCGTGAGTTGGTTCTTGATCTACTACCCACCAAAAACTTAGATGCAATAAATAGATGGGACTCAAAATACACTATATGGTCAAAAGTATGTGGACACTGCTTACTGAGTTCAGGTGTTTTAGCCACACTCAGCATATGGGTCAAACTGAAGAGCTTGGTTACTTTAAACATTACAAACTGCCTGTAGAAACACCATCAGCACAAAAACCGGTGAGCAGCTGTACACAAGCCTCACATCAACATGTGCAATGTAGTAGTATAAAGCACATTGTTTCTGGACTCTAGAGCAGTGGAAATGTTCTCTGCAGTGATGACTCGTGCTTCACTATCTGGCTGACTGATGGAAGAAACTGGGTGTAGCTGATGCTAGAGAATGCAATGTACCTATCATAAAGTTTCATGGAGGAGGGACAATAGTCTGGGTTTTTTAGGGCATAGTTCCGGGTAAGGGTAATCTTACTGTACAGGATACAGAACAATTTTAGACAATTGGGTGCTCCTAACTATGTGTCAAAGGTTTGGAGAAAGCCCTTAAAAGTTCCAGTGTAACTGTACCCCTGTGCACATGTACATATGTTTTGATGAGTTTGGTGAGAAGAAACTCAAGTGCCCTGCACAGAACCCTGACCTCGACCCCTTTGGGATGAACTGGAATCTTGACTGTGAGCCAGATCTTCTAGTCCAACATTAATGTCTGAGTTTACCAATGCTGTTCTGGCTAAATGGGCACAAACTCCCACAGGTACACTCCAAAATCTTGTTGAAAGACACTTTTTTTAATATTTATAAGCATTGAAGTTTTTATTCGGTAACACATAAGAAAATTAAATATTGTAAAGATAAGGAGATTTCCTTGTAATAAATTAACATCTGTTCTGCACAATATCTTTAGTACATAACTTTAGGAGAGATTATTGAATAACATAAATAATACAACTTTTAGCAAAATTACAGTGGGTAATTAGTAATGAATACCACTTCACTATGCCTATTATCCTGTATCGTCTTTTCACGAGAAATAATTGATCTCCGATTTGGTTTTAAGAAAATATTTGATATCCTCTTGAATCTATGAACTAAGTGATCTCATTGCCAGGGATGGATGCACTGAATTAGCATATAAAAAGGTATTCCCTGCTAAAGGCTAACTTACAATTGGAGCGCTAATTTATTGCATTCGCATTGCACCTCATTTGTAATACTAGCGCACATTTGCGTGATCTGGTATTAATAAGCTGAGCGTAAATGAAAGCGATATTTTGTGCTCAATTTATAATCTAGCTCTAAATGTTTAATGTAATTTTAACATCTCTCAAAATCATCTACAGTACCCTGCTGTATTTGAGATTATATTAGGTTAGTGCTCAAGCGAAAAACAGAATTTATGTTTACCTGATAAATTTCTTTCTCCAACGGTGTGTCCGGTCCACGGCGTCATCCTTACTTGTGGGATATTCTCTTCCCCAACAGGAAATGGCAAAGAGCCCAGCAAAGCTGGTCACATGATCCCTCCTAGGCTCCGCCTACCCCAGTCATTCGACCGACGTTAAGGAGGAATATTTGCATAGGAGAAACCATATGGTACCGTGGTGACTGTAGTTAAAGAAAATAAAATATCAGACCTGATTAAAAAAACCAGGGCGGGCCGTGGACCGGACACACCGTTGGAGAAAGAAATTTATCAGGTAAACATAAATTCTGTTTTCTCCAACATAGGTGTGTCCGGTCCACGGCGTCATCCTTACTTGTGGGAACCAATACCAAAGCTTTAGGACACGGATGAAGGGAGGGAGCAAATCAGGTCACCTAAATGGAAGGCACCACGGCTTGCAAAACCTTTCTCCCAAAAATAGCCTCAGAAGAAGCAAAAGTATCAAACTTGTAAAATTTGGTAAAAGTGTGCAGTGAAGACCAAGTCGCTGCCCTACATATCTGCTCAACAGAAGCCTCGTTCTTGAAGGCCCATGTGGAAGCCACAGCCCT
Organism: Bombina bombina; assembly: GCF_027579735.1. Lineage (NCBI taxonomy): Eukaryota > Metazoa > Chordata > Amphibia > Anura > Bombinatoridae > Bombina > Bombina bombina. The sequence goes on along the minus strand of NC_069506.1, from coordinate 83,043,329 downwards.
AGTGGAATGAGCTGTGATTCTTTCGGGAGGCTGCCGTCCGGCAGTCTCGTAAGCCAATCTGATGATGCTTTTAATCCAAAAAGAGAGAGAGGTAGAAGTTGCTTTTTGACCTCTCCTTTTACCTGAATAAACAACAAACAAGGAAGATGTTTGTCTAAAATCCTTTGTAGCATCTAAATAGAATTTTAGAGCGCGAACAACATCCAAATTGTGCAACAAACGTTCCTTCTTTGAAACTGGTTTTGGACACAGAGAAGGTACGATAATCTCCTGGTTAATGTTTTTGTTAGAAACAACTTTTGGAAGAAAACCAGGTTTAGTACGTAAAACCACCTTATCTGCATGGAACACCAGATAAGGAGGAGAACACTGCAGAGCAGATAATTCTGAGACTCTTCTAGCAGAAGAAATCGCAACTAAAAACAAAACTTTCCAAGATAATAACTTAATATCAACGGAATGTAAGGGTTCAAATGGAACCCCCTGAAGAACTAAAAGAACTAAATTGAGACTCCAAGGAGGAGTTAAAGGTTTGTAAACAGGCTTGATTCTAACCAGAGCCTGAACAAAGGCTTGAACATCTGGCACAGCTGCCAGCTTTTTGTGAAGTAATACCGACAAGGCAGAAATCTGTCCCTTCAGGGAACTTGCAGATAATCCTTTTTCCAATCCTTCTTGAAGGAAGGATAGAATCCTAGGAATCTTAACCTTGTCCCAAGGGAATCCTTTAGATTCACACCAACAGATATATTTTTTCCAAATTTTGTGGTAAATCTTTCTAGTCACAGGCTTTCTGGCCTGAACAAGAGTATCGATAACAGAATCTGAGAATCCTCGCTTCGATAAAATCAAGCGTTCAATCTCCAAGCAGTCAGCTGGAGTGAAACCAGATTCGGATGTTCGAACGGACCCTGAACAAGAAGGTCTCGTCTCAAAGGTAGCTTCCAAGGTGGAGCCGATGACATATTCACCAGATCTGCATACCAAGTCCTGCGTGGCCACGCAGGAGCTATCAAGATCACCGACGCCCTCTCCTGCTTGATCCTGGCTATCAGCCTGGGGATGAGAGGAAATGGCGGGAACACATAAGCTAGTTTGAAGGTCCAAGGTGCTACTAGTGCATCCACTAGAGCCGCCTTGGGATCCCTGGATCTGGCCCCGTAGCAAGGAACTTTGAAGTTCTGACGAGAGGCCATCAGATCCATGTCTGGAATGCCCCACAGGTGAGTGACTTGGGCAAAGATTTCCGGATGGAGTTCCCACTCCCCCGGATGCAATGTCTGCCGACTCAGAAAATCCGCTTCCCAATTTTCCACTCCTGGGATGTGGATAGCAGACAGGTGGCAGGAGTGAGACTCCGCCCAAAGAATAATTTTGGTTACTTCTTCCATCGCTAGGGAACTCCTTGTTCCCCCCTGATGGTTGATGTACGCAACAGTCGTCATGTTGTCTGATTGAAACCGTATGAACCTGGTCCTCGCAAGCTGGGGCCAGGCATGGAGAGCATTGAATATCGCTCTCAGTTCCAGAATATTTATCGGTAGAAGAGATTCTTCCCGAGACCAAAGACCCTGAGCTTTCAGGGATCCCCAGACCGCGCCCCAGCCTATCAGACTGGCGTCGGTCGTGACAATGACCCACTCTGGTCTGTGGAACATCATCCCTTGAGACAGATTGTCCAGGGACAGCCACCAACGGAGTGAGTCTCTGGTCTTCTGATTTACTTGTATCTTCGGAGACAAGTCTGTATAGTCCCCATTCCACTGACTGAGCATGCACAGTTGTAATGGTCTTAGATGAATGCGCGCAAAAGGAACTATGTCCATCGCCGCCACCATCAACCCGATCACTTCCATGCACTGAGCTATGGAAGGAAGAGGAACGGAATGAAGTATCCGACAAGAGTCCAGAAGCTTTGTTTTTCTGGCCTCTGTTAGAAAGATCCTCATTTCTAAGGAGTCTATAATTGTTCCCAAGAAGGGAACCCTTGTTGACGGGGATAGAGAACTCTTTTCCACGTTCACTTTCCAGCCGTGAGATCTGAGAAAGGCCAGGACAATGTCCGTGTGAGCCTTTGCTTGAGGAAGGGACGACGCTTGAATCAGAATGTCGTCCAGGTAAGGTACTACTGCAATGCCCCTTGGTCTTAGCACCGCTAGAAGGGACCCTAGTACCTTTGTGAAAATCCTTGGAGCAGTGGCTAATCCGAAAGGAAGCGCCACGAACTGGTAATGTTTGTCCAGGAATGCAAACCTTAGGAACCGATGATGTTCCTTGTGGATAGGAATATGTAGATACGCATCCTTTAAATCCACCGTGGTCATGAATTGACCTTCCTGGATGGAAGGAAGGATAGTTCGAATGGTTTCCATCTTGAACGATGGGACCTTGAGAAATTTGTTTAAGATCTTGAGATCTAGGATTGGTCTGAACGTTCCCTCTTTTTTGGGAACTATGAACAGATTGGAGTAGAACCCCATCCCCTGTTCTCTTAATGGAACAGGATGAATCACTCCCATTTTTAACAGGTCTTCTACACAATGTAAGAACGCCTGTCTTTTTATGTGGTCTGAAGACAACTGCGACCTGTGGAACCTCCCCCTTGGGGGAAGTCCCTTGAATTCCAGAAGATAACCCTGGGAGACTATTTCTAGCGCCCAAGGATCCAGAACATCTCTTGCCCAAGCCTGAGCGAAGAGAGAGAGTCTGCCCCCCACCAGATCCGGTCCCGGATCGGGGGCCAATATTTCATGCTGTCTTGGTAGCAGTGGCAGGTTTCTTGGCCTGCTTTCCCTTGTTCCAGCCTTGCATTGGTCTCCAAGCTGGCTTGGCCTGAGAAGTATTACCCTCTTGCTTAGAGGACGTAGCACCTTGGGCTGGTCCGTTTTTACGAAAGGGACGAAAATTAGGTCTATTTTTTGCCTTGAAAGGCCGATCCTGAGGAAGGGCGTGGCCCTTACCCCCAGTGATATCAGAGATAATCTCTTTCAAGTCAGGACCAAACAACGTTTTCCCCTTGAAAGGAATGGTTAGTAGCTTGTTCTTGGAAGACGCATCAGCCGACCAAGATTTCAACCAAAGCGCTCTGCGCGCCACAATAGCAAACCCAGAGTTCTTAGCCGCTAACTTAGCCAATTGCAAAGAGGCGTCTAGAGTGAAAGAATTAGCCAATTTGAGAGCATTGATTCTGTCCATAATCTCCTCATAAGGAGGAGAGTCACTATCGAGCACCTTAAGCAGTTCATCAAACCAGAAATATGCGGCAGTAGTGACAGGGACAATGCATGAAATGGGTTGTAGAAGGTAACCCTGCTGAACAAACATCTTTTTAAGCAAACCTTCTAATTTTTTATCCATAGGATCTTTGAAAGCACAACTATCCTCTATGGGAATAGTGGTGCGTTTGTTTAAAGTAGAAACCGCTCCCTCGACCTTGGGGACTGACTGCCATAAGTCCTTTCTGGGGTCGACCATAGGAAACAATTTTTTAAATATGGGGGGAGGGACGAAAGGAATACCGGGCCTTTCCCATTCTTTATTAACAATGTCCGCCACCCGCTTGGGTATAGGAAAAGCTTCTGGGAGCCCCGGCACCTCTAGGAACTTGTCCATTTTACATAGTTTCTCTGGGATGACTAAATTTTCACAATCATCCAGAGTGGATAATACCTCCTTAAGCAAAATGCGGAGATGTTCCAATTTAAATTTAAATGTAATCACATCCGATTCAGCCTGCTGAGAAATGTTCCCTAAATCAGTAATTTCTCCCTCAGACAAAACCTCCCTGGCCCCCTCAGATTGGGTTAGGGGCCCTTCAGAGATATTAATATCAGCGTCGTCATGCTCTTCAGTAACTAAAACAGAGCAGCCACGCTTACGCTGACAAGGGTTCATTTTGGCTAAAATGTTTTTGACAGAATTATCCATTACAGCCGTTAATTGTTGCATAGTAAGGAGTATTGGCGCGCTAGATGTACTAGGGGCCTCCTGAGTGGGCAAGACTCGTGTAGACGAAGGAGGGAATGATGCAGTACCATGCTTACTCCCCTCACTTGAGGAATCATCTTGGGCATCATTGTCATTATCACATAAATCACATTTATTTAAATGAATAGGAATTCTGGCTTCCCCACATTCAGAACACAGTCTATCTGGTAGTTCAGACATGTTAAACAGGCATAAACTTGAACAGAAAGTACAAAAAACGTTTTAAAATAAAACCGTTACTGTCACTTTAAATTTTAAACTGAACACACTTTATTACTGCAATTGCGAAAAAACATGAAGGAATTGTTCAAAATTCACCAAATTTTCACCACAGCGTCTTAAAGCTTTGAAAATATTGCACACCAATTTTGGAAGCTTTAACCCTTAAAATAACGGAACCGGAGCCGTTTTAAGCTTTAAACCCCTTTACAGTCCCTGGTATCTGCTTTGCTGAGACCCAACCAAACCCAAAGGGGAATACGATACCAAATGACGCCTTCAGAAGTCTTTTATAAGTATCAGAGCTCCTCTCACATGCGACTGCATGCCATGCCTCTCAAAAACAAGTGCGCAACACCGGCGCGAAAATGAGACTCTGCCTATGCTTTGGGAAAGCCCCTAAAGAATAAGGTGTCTAAAACAGTGCCTGCCGATATTATTATATCAAAATACCCATATAAAATGATTCCTCAAGGCTAAATATGTGTTAATAATCAATCGATTTAGCCCAGAAAAAGTCTACAGTTTAAATAAGCCCTTGTGAAGCCCTTATTTACAATCGTAATAAACATGGCTTACCGGATCCCATAGGGAAAATGACAGCTTCCAGCATTACATCGTCTTGTTAGAATGTGTCATACCTCAAGCAGTAAGAGACTGCACACTGTTCCCCCAACTGAAGTTAATTGCTCTCAACAGTCCTGTGTGGAACAGCCATGGATTTTAGTTACGGTTGCTAAAATCATTTTCCTCATACAAACAGAATTCTTCATCTCTTTTCTGTTTCTGAGTAAATAGTACGTACCAGCACTATTTGAAAATAACAAACTCTTGATTGAATAATGAAAAACTACAGTTAAACACTAAAAAACTCTAAGCCATCTCCGTGGAGATGTTGCCTGTACAACGGCAAAGAGAATGACTGGGGTAGGCGGAGCCTAGGAGGGATCATGTGACCAGCTTTGCTGGGCTCTTTGCCATTTCCTGTTGGGGAAGAGAATATCCCACAAGTAAGGATGACGCCGTGGACCGGACACACCTATGTTGGAGAAACAATTTACTTTTAACTTGTAATACAAGTGCATCTCAATGCGCGCAATAAGCTTACTTCGAGCACAGTTAAGGCTCGAGCGGGAGAGTTAAATAACACTCCACTTGTAATCTGGCCCTTTGTAAGTAAGGCAAGTAACAATTATTTATGACATAAAATATTTGAAGGGACAGTATACTGTAAACTTTTTTATTTTATTTATTTATTTTCTGCAGTGTAGGACCCCCCTCCCTGATCTCCAGCTCTCTAAGCCTCCCCCTCCTAATGTTTTCCGCCATCTTAGGTACTGGCAGCTGTCTGCAAGTACCCAGTTTCGGTACTCATTTAAAAAAAATGAATGTATTATTTTTATTTTTTTCTGTAGTGTAGCCGTCCCCCCACTGCCCTGCAATCTGCACTGTAGGGCCCCCCCAACCTTAATTTATTAGTGTAACGTCCCTTCCCTCACTTTCCCTTCCAAACTTTATTTCTGCAGTGTAGAGCCTCTCCTAGTCCCTCCCCCACTATGCCGCCCACCTGCCTCCCTCATTACCTCCTGCGCTTCCACTGGCACTGAAGGAGATTGTTACAGACAGTGATACAGACAGTGTTACTGTCTGTAACGATAGGGCAATCTGCACTCCGTTACCATATACCATATAAGGACAGATTGCCTGCAACTTAGGAACAGCAGTCACTTTACAGCCGAGTCAGCTGGAGCTTTCTGAAGCTGTGATGTATATATACGTTATGTGGTATGATGGGCTTCGTACTGCATGATGTATATGTATGTATATATATATATATATATATATATATATATATGTTGTATTGGGTTAAGGGGTTAAAATTGAAAGCCGTATTCGAATATTGAAGAAATGATTCCCCTTTAAGTATTAAAGTATTAGTATTTCAATATAAACGGGGATACAACAGGTAAAAACAGCTATTTCAAATGATAAAATATAGTTAAAGGAGATATTTGTAAACAATTGTATACATTCCAGCAGGTACATTAGATCAATGGGAACAGGTTAAAGGGGAGAAATAAACTTACAGGAGACTGTCCCTTTAAGAACCATTTAAGAGACAACATATTCATTTATTTTCTTCATATTAGTAGAATGGTTTTGTTTTCTATCATTCCTATGTGAGGCAGAACTGACATCAGTCACAAATGTAAATGTACAAATAAAACAATATTAACAATGAATACCTAAACACTGAAGAAACACCTCTTGCTGTTCTAATATCCGTATGTCAGTCAGTACTGATAAACATTAAACACAAAAATGTAAGTACGTATTGTACTAAGGTTAGGAAAATATTTTTCTACCTACAAGAATGCCAGAAGAAACTGTACTTAGGCATTTCAACTGTGACAGAGAAAATAAGCATTCTGAAATACATGCATATCTATGTCCATGCTTTTCCAAAATAAACAAACTGTTTTGGCAACAAAATTATTTATCAATTGACTGAGGCAATTTTTATAGACCCCTCATAAAACTAATTCAAGCTGCTGTCATAAGATATTTGCTGCGTGAGAGAAAGGGGTGTGGCTAAATGCAAGTAGCGGATACTGCCTAGTTAGGGTTGCCATATTGCCGCTTTAAGAGAGGACACTTATGAAAAATACATAGGTCATATTGTTTGTATAATGTTCTATTCTAAGAACCCTGACAGATGTATTTTAAATATGTGTCCTCCTTTAAAGCTTCTATATGGCAACCCCATGCCTAGTACCAGAAAGCTTAGGGGGCCACTAATGCCAGTAGCATACTTGGTTGTATAGAAAGTTGTATTAAAAATGGTGATCAACTGCCCCACTAGAAACCAAGTAATCTCTAGTAGTGGGGGATAAGTGCTATTGTAGGTCTCCCATATCTCCATATGACTTAATTAGAGGGGTGTAAGAGCCCTCAAATTTAAATGCAGGGTCACAACCTCCTCTAATTTTCATGTTGTATTCATGGTAATGTTGGTCATCTACAACAGGTACACACCTGTTCCTTGTTTGGTGATGGGAAGGGGGCACTTTTACAGCTCCAATTCAACCCCATAAACCAGGCAATGAGACCCCAGGTTGGAAAAAAGGGGAGCCCCCTCTTTCCAATGTTGTGTCTCATTTAGTAGGTGAATGCACAAAAAGACAATAAACTGCCTAATGTACTATCTATATAATATGGTAAAAGTAATTCCATATGAGCCCCTATTCTCTGAAGACAGCACACACACACAAATACCCCTCACATGAAAGAGGATATTACCCATATTCAAAAGTGGGGTCTCACCTCCCTTTAGGTAACAGGTAATTGCTATATAAAAATCATTCACCTGTCTTTAAAAAGTATATTAGCCCTTTAAAATGAACATTAGAGAAGGGCAAATGATCATACTTTGAAAGAAGAGATGGGTTACAAGCCTATGGGGTCGATTTATCAATGTGCGGGCAGACGTGATCTGCTATAGCGCATCATGTCCGCCCCCTCGATAAATGCAGACAGCATACGCAGTCGGTATTTATCATTGCACAAGCATTCCTTGTGAAATGCTTGTGCAATGCCGCCCCCAGCAGAGGCGCAGGGGGTGTCAATCATCCCGATCGTATCAGATTGGGTTGATTGCTGTCCGCCACCTCAGAGGTGGGGGATGAGTTAAGGAGTAGCGGTCTTATGACCGCTGCTTCTTAACTCCTGATTCTAGCGAGCCTGAAGGCTTGTGCGGCATAAGCAGCATTGACTGCTTGATAAAATCTGCCCCTGTGTGTCTATCTGGTGGTCACCATGGAAGCAGTGATCACCTGACAAACTCATTTTGTTGTGTTGTTGATGTTAGGGCTCATAGATCCAAGTTTCTCTAAATGAATAAAAAAAAAAAAAAGACAAAAGGAATAAACAAATAGGGCTAAATTATAAGTTGAGTGCAAAATATTGCTTCCGCGAAAGCAATATTTGTGCTCAACTTAGTAATAACAGTGCACGTAAATGTGCACTGTTATTATAAGTTAGGTGCTGCGCAAGTTCTCATGTCGTGTCTCATGGCATGAGAACAAGGCTCCCATTGGAGCCTATGGAAGCGCAAAATGAGCAATAGCGCAGTAATGGGCTAACTTGTGCAGCGATGCGCAGCAGATATAAATGTATTTGCTTATGTACATACACATATTAACACACACCTACTGTAAATATATACACTGGGAACACAATCCCCATAGACCGCAATGTATACTTTTCAGTGCCGTGTTTTTTGTTTTTTTTTTACAACCCACACCCCTTAAGACTGTCCCCTGCAGTTATTAATATATATAAAAAACTACCACTTTTAATGGCTGGTTATGTATCGCGCATTTATGGGCGTGCGATAAATTACTGCTGCACTTGTTATCTAGCCCATAATTGGTAGAAGAACTCGGTGAGTGTAAAATTAGATTATACGACGTCCATATTACCTAGAACGATTAAGTTAGGCAATCATTCTCTTCGGAAGTGAGCCTGTATACTACTCACACGCTTTTGGCGCTGTCTATGCATATTTCTCCCTAAAATTAGATGATGTTTTGTGAAATTCTATATAGGATCATTTTTGGAACAACTATTTTATGTACAATCTCAGCCAGGATCATATTTTACAGAGTGTAAATAAATAAAGTTAATGAGTAACCTAAGTGCAAATACATCACAAATAATAGCATGAGCAAATCAAAAGTGAAATTTTTATTTTATGATTTTTCTCCGTAATGTTCATTCCTAACGCAGCACAAAGAAATGCAGATGTCTTGCAGGTATTTTGGCATATTCACTCTACCCTGAAATGTGGTTCCAGAGAAGGTTTTACCGTCATGTGGGGTTACTGGCTGAACTCTGCTTGAACCTGACCGGCATATCATTTACAGTACACACAAACAATTGTGCTATGATCACCTGCTTCAGACAGAGGGTTCAAAGTAAGTTCGTGTCCCTGCACACCTTCAATACATTTCCTGAAAACAGCAATAACTGGCCATGTGTTTGATTTGCTAGAGTGGAAAATATTAGAGAAATTGCTTTTATATATGGTCTTATATCTACTGTGCCATATATCTGAATGTAACAGGAAAGAAAACAAACACATAGGGAAAACAAAACTTTGTGAATACTGTCGATTTGGGCTTAAAATATTAGAATGTTGGAGATTATAGACGTAATTCTATTAGGAGCAGGATAAAGAGAGAAAAAAACAACAGAAACTCAACCTAAAACCTACATACAGTATATAGCCAGACCTAGATGCAGATACATCTGATAAATCCAGGAGGCACAATAATATAGGCGAGTAGTAATGTATGTTGCAAACAGGGAAAGTGAAGGAGTGTGAAATTAAATCCAAATGCTTCGCTGTAATTTTATACAATCATTTTCTGCAGTCGGATGACATTTGCCCAAGTATGATTTCTGCTAAACTTCTTCATGTGCTGGATACAAAGATCTTTATTATTATTATTATTAGCATTTATTTGCAAAATTATTTTTGGTAGCAAAGGGTTACATAAAAACACTGGAGGCCTTAGGTTGTACAAGCCTGGGGTACACAGTCCTTGTTTGATGAACTGATGCTAAAATATTTTCATGCATGCTTCAAATGCCACATTTATACCCTCTAACTACTGAGAATACCATCATTACTTAAATAGCCATTATAGTTGAAAAATGACTAGTGACCCTGAGTTTAAAGCCCACAATGTGGTTACACACATAGGGGTAAATGTTTTAAAGGGACACTGAACCCAATCTTTTTCTTTCATGATTCAGATAGAGCATGTAAGCAACTTTCTAATTTACTCCTATTATCAAATTTTCTTCATGCTCTTGGTATCTTTATTTGAAATGCAAGAATGTAAGTTTAGATGCTGGCCCATTTTTGGTGAACAACCTGGGTTGTTCTTGCTGATTGGTGGATAAATTAATCTACCAATAAAAAAGTGCTATTCAGAGTTCTGAACCAAAAAAAAAGAAGCTTAGATGCCTTATTTTTCAAATAAAGATAGAAAGAGAACAAATAAAAATTGATAATAGGAGTAAATTAGAAAGTTGCTTAAAATTATAATGCTCTATCTGAATCACGAAAGTAAAATTTTGGGTTCAGTGTCCCTTTAAGCTACGTTCAAAGCTTTTTTAGTTATGTGGAGCAGGTTTGCATAAGCAAGTCTGCTGCCACATATTTAAGAAAGAAAGACTGCTTCTTTTTTCCTCTCCGCTACCTCAGAAGTGGCAACATCAATCACCCTGACACTCACTCGTTCGGAGTGATTGACAATCCCTGCTCTAGTGAAACTGGTTGCGCTGCAGCAGGGGGCAGAATTGCACAAGAATCCTCTTGTGCAATGATAACTTTTGCCTTGCGATGAAATATCTCAAGTGGCGATTGCAGGCAGACAAGTTCACTACTGCAGGAATTGTACATTTATCCCATAGTAGAAGTACCGCTCAGGACCCACAAAGCACTGCTGGTCGCAAGACCCAGCTGTGTAACTAGCGCCACTGTAACTAGCAGTGGGTTAAATTAAAAAAAGCTTCAGGGTAGTCTTAAAACTACATGTTCTAAAGAATTAGAGGATGTAATTGCTTGACTGATGTTGCTCCCAAGTAAATCCGAGCCGCTGAGAAAGAAGAATGTTTCATGTTTTTATATGGATATTCTAATATAAATATTGCATGCACTCATTAGAACATGCCATTTTTGGTTTGCTGACCGTATTTAACCCTTTAGGTGCTAAACTGTTTTAAGTTTTTTTTAAATTTCCCCCCCCCGATCCCCAAGACTTACACTGTTGGAAAGGATAGGCGATTACCTTTCCAACAGTGGGTCTTGGAGGTCTGTAGCTGCTTAGATGCCTGAGATACAGGCTTCTGAGCAGCATGCCCCCTGCTCCTATACTTAACATTGTTCATTTTAAATAAAGTTGCGTCACCGCGCATAACGTAAATCCCCGGTAATGCCTGTCACTATGCAGGCCTGATCACCGGGGTAGGAGTGGGTGGGAGCCCTCAGATCTCCCTCAAGGTGGGAGAGTGCTAGCGACGTCTCTGAGCCGTCGTTAGCACCAGAGTAGGAAACTCTTTGATGGCTCAGAGCCATCGTTAGGGATTAACTAAAGACTTAGGGCTCGATTTATCAAGCCCCTGCGGCTGCAAGTTCTCACAAGAACTTGCTCGCCGTGATTTATCAAGCAGCGGTCACCAGACCGCTGCTTCCCTAAGCTCTTCGCCACCTCTAAGGTGGCGAAATTCAATCTCCTCGGTCGAGTCCGACCGAGGAGATTGACAGATCCTGGCCGTGCGTGATTGGCTGTGCGCGGGCAGGGGGCGGGATTGCACGCGAGCGCAAAATTGCGCTCGTGTGCAATGGGGAATACCTGCGGGTAATTTTGCCCCTGCCACAGGCGAGCTGAGGCGTACAGGGGCGTGTTTACGCGCCCCTGTACGCCTTAGCGTTAATAAATCTAGCCCTTAGGCTAAGTCCTGCTCGGGAGGCCACAAGCATTGCAGCTCTTGAGCCAGTGATTGGTGGGTTGTGTGACTGCCTTTCCTGATTGGAAGTGTTTTGCTTGAGAGCTCCAATATTATGTGTTTAACCCATTTGGTTGGATATGCTACTGAATTAGAACATGTATTTTTTGCATTAGAATGTCCCTTTTAATCTAGTGCAACAGAGGCAAATGGTTAAACTGTCAGTAAACAGCTGGTAATTAAATTTCTGTTGTCTTGCTATAAAAAACATATCAACCAAGTCTAAACATTTGTAAAAGAAATTAACATCTCGTTTGTGCAATTAGTTTTCAATAGCCAAACTCCACCAACCCCTTGCCTCATTGGGAGGAGCCAATCCGGGCTTGGATCTGCAGACAACAAGGCTAGCCAGGGTTATAATGTTAATATAAAGTGCATTGTTTTGCAATTGTTAAAAGGTTCAGTACGCTCCTTGTAATTACCTGATCTTTCTGTTGTGTTGCTATAGAATAAAATATCAGCCAAGTCATTTTTAAACAATCTTGTTTACTGCATTGTTTTTTAATAGCCAAACTCCACCCACGACTTGCCTTATTTGGAGGAGCCAATCTGAGCTTGAGTTTGCAGACAAGGCTAGTTGCAGTCATAAAATTAGTATAAAGTGCATTGTTTTGCAGTTGTTAGCAGTTAACGCCAATAAGAGAAAGAGCAGGCAGTAAAAGCCACAACATCAGAGATAAATTACATGAAAAAGGCGGGAAAATAAATAATTTAAGTATATTACAAAGTTATTTTACGATGCATAACTAGGCAGTCTATATAAAAAAATCCCTTTAAAGCCAATTAGGGAAAGAATTAAGGAAACAATTAACCACATTTTTAGAGCTAAATGACGTGAAAAATGGAAAAACAAATAAATAATGACAGCATATTGCAAAGTGGTTTCCCCAAATATAACTAAATATTGTATACTAAAATCTCAAGGAGTTAACTGTCCATTTAATCATTTATTTGGTTATAATGTTAAATAACTTCTGAATATCATGATCTAGTTCTGTTGAAAACTTGAACAATAAACACACTGCACAACACTTTGAAGCATTAGTGACACTCTATGTGACTATATGCTACTAAGATTTACAATGGGCGTGCATGGGTGTAACTTAAAGGGACAGTCTAGTATAAATTAAACTTTCATTATTCAGATAGGACTTTTAATTTTAATCAACTTTCCAATTTACTTTTATCATCAAATTTGCTTTTTTCTCTTGGTATTCTTAGTTTAAACTAAACATAGGTAGGCTCATATGCTAATTTCTAAGCCTTTGAGGGCTGCATCTTATCACATGCTTTTTAAATCTCTTTTCAACACAAAGAGACAGAAAGTACACGTGGGCTATATAGATAGCACTGTGTTCAGGCACAGTGGGTTATTTAAGATCTAGCACAATACAATGCTAAATTTAAGACAATAGATAATAAACAGTCACAGTTATGTGATCAGGGGGCTGGAAGAAGGTTCCTAGATACAAGGTAATCACAGAGGTGAAAAGTATATTAAAGGGACATGAAAGCCAATTTTTTTCTTTTGGGATTTAGAAAGAGCATGCAATTTTAAACAACTTTCTAATTTACTTCTATTATCTAATTTGCTTCATTCTCTTGATATCACTTGCTGAAAAGCATATCTAGATATGCTCAGTAGCTGCTGATTGGTTGCTGCACCTAGAGGCCTTGTGTGATTGGCTCACACATGTGCATTGCTATTTCTTCAACAAAGGATATCTTAAGAATTGAGCAAATTAGATAATAGAAGTAAATTGAAAAGTTGTTTAAAATTGCATGCCCTATCTGAATCATGAAAGTTTAATTTTGACTAGACTGTCCCTTTAATATAACTGTGTTGGTTATGCAAAACTGGGGAATTGAGTAATAAAGGGATTATCTATCTTTTAAAACAATAACAATTCTATGGTAGACTGTCCCTTTAACCTCAATGGGCCCCAGGGTAAGGCTGTGGCGCCATCTGAACAGTGCCCTTTCTGTTCAGGGGGGAAAAGACATAATGCAGAAGGACCCCAGACCCTACCATGCCCCCCCCCCACACCTGTAACAACACCACAACTAATTGTAGGGCTGGTCTCAATTGAGACCTTGCAGTTACGCCCCTGGACACTTGTTATGCTTCTGAGGAGTAGAGTTGTTCAGGTGAGAGCATTTTAAAATTCATTCATTCACCTAAATACGTGTTTGTCCTAGTGAAGTTTCTTGTCTCGCAGTCGTGTCTTGTTATATGGAAGCAGACAAGGTATTTTTTTTATTTAGTTTCATTTGCTTGATGTTTTTTTCTCAAGTTGTCTTGTTTGTCTGTTAGAGTGGACTGTTCTTTAAAGGCTGTTTATTTAAAAAACAAAACAAAAAAAACAACCAATTTTGATATTCTGTGTGGAAGGACGTTATCGGTTTACTGGAAAAAAACAGATCCTTTGATTTAAATGGAGAAGATTTTCCGAACTCGTGGCTCTGATATAATATAAGCTAATTTTTTATTATTTGAAAGTTTTTCCTACTGCAATTCTCATGCACCTTTTTTCATTTTGCTGTGACGTTGCAATCCTTAAAATGGCCCCCAAACTCCTCCCCAATGTTGTGTATCGTTGAGTGCGGTTTCTGCAGATGAAAATGTACACCCTCGCAAGCGACTCTTAAATGAATACTTAGGGTCCGTGCATGAAGTTGGACGCATTGCACGATTGGCTACAATTGTCACGTGGGCATTGGAGTGTGTAACATAATCCAGAACGTTTATTCAGCGCCTCAGTTAACACTGGACAGAGGACTCTATTAATATTCATTTGTACAGCAGGCACAGTATAGTGAGTGGATAACTACAATATGTTATGTTTAGTTATAGATATTTAATAATAGAAATTAAGGCCAAATAATAAAATGCTGATTTTTGAACCAAGCAATCCTCGGGAATCTAGTGTGACTACCATCTGAAAACAGGTGTCCTACAGGTCTCTTTCAGACCTGATATTGAAATCAGAGCTGAGTACCCAATAACTCTGCTTTTAATTAATAACACAATTAATACAGAATGTATTGAAATCAGAGCCGAGTACCCATTAACTCTGCTTTTAATTAATAACACAATTAATACAAAATGTACAAAGTGCTTGCAGAGCTGATTGGTTTCAGATGCTCTGTATAATAATGCAGCTTGAGGCGAAACCCTCTGAGGAGGACGTAGCACGCACAGTTTGTTATTGAATTTGTTCACCCTGCTCTTCCTGTATTAAAACCAGCAAGTTCTTTACAATGCACATGCACTGTTCTGCGTGCACAGCGTGTTGACGTCATGCACACCGCGTTTTGAATAATTTAAAAGTAAAAGGAATGCGCCAAAAGAAGAAAAAAAATGGTGGGGAAGGAGTTTGGGGGCCATTTTGAGAATCACAATAGCACAGCAAAATGAAAGAAAAACATTTTATTCCTGTATGTGCTTACTAGTGGGTCAAGGTGCAGGAGAATTGCGTTAGGAAAAACGTTCAAATAATGTAAGTGTATCCCAGGTGTTTTAAAAAAGTAAAGGAGAAAACATAATTTATGCTTACCAGATAAATTCCTTTCCTTCCTGGCAGGGAGAGTCCACAACTTCATTCCTTACTGTTGGGAAATACAACACTTGGCGAGTCCGATTACCTCCATACACTGAGCCAAAACATCCAAAAGTTAGCTTGCAACGTCTCTGATCTGTGAGGAATATTCTCATGGATATGGAGTCTATTATAGTTCCCAGGAAATTCACTCTTGTACTTAGAGTAAGATAACTCTTTTCCAAGTTTATCTTCCATCCATGTGATTGAAGAAGACTGAGAAGGAACTCCGAATGTTCTTCAATTAGACGAAAAGATGGTGCCTTTACCAAGATATCATCCTGGTAATGTGCTACCGCAATACCTTGTGTTCTGGCAACTGCTAGAAGAGCCCCCTGAACCTTTGTAAATATCCTTGGAGCAGTAGCCAGGTCAAACGGAAGAGCTATGAACCGGAAGTGCTGGTCCAGAAAAGCAAACCTCAGGTACTGAAAATGTTCCCTGTGAATCGGAACGTGAAGGTATGCATCTTTCAGTTCTATTGTGGTCATAAACTGTCCTTCCTGAACTAGAGGAAGGATTGACCATATTGTCTCCATCTTGAAAAAGGGTACACTCAGAAACTTGTTTAGGCACTTTAAGTCCAGAATTGGACGAAAAGTTCCCTCCTTCTTTGGAACCACGAAAAGGTTTGAATAAAACCCCAAACCTCTTTCTGCTGTAGGTACCGGGACAATTACTCCTAGAGAGGAGAGATCCCGTACGCAACCGAAGAAGGCAGCCCTCTTTTCTGGTATTGTCGAAAGACTGGAGAGTAGGAATTTGCCCCTGGGCGGATGAAACTTGAATCCTATCCTGTATCCATGAGATACAACCTCCAGGACCCAAGGATCCTGTACATCCTGGAACCAAGAGTCTAAAAAAAGAGACAGTCTGCTCCCTACTCGATCCGATCCCAGACCGGGGGCCGCCCCTTCATGACGATTTGTTCTCGGTGGGCTTCTTACTCTGTTTAGACTTATTCCAGGAGTGAGCGGGCTTCCAAGTACTCTTGGGCTGCTCGGACTTGGAAGAGTTGCTATTGTTGCGATTTGTCAGTGCGAAAGGAACAAAAATTTGACAGTTTCCATCCCTTAGGCCTATTCTTTTCTTGCGGTAGGAAGGCACCCTTTCCCTCCGGTAACCATAGAGATAATGGAGTCCAGCCCTTGCCCGAATAAAATCTTCCCCTTGAAGGGAAGAGAAAGGAGTCTGGATTTAAAAGTCATATCTGCAGACCAAGACTTCAGCCAGAGAGCCCGGCTTGATAGAACCACAAAGTCAGCAGCCTTTGCATTTATGCAAATAAACTGCATATTCGCGTCACAGGTGAAGGAGTTAGCAATTCTCATAGCCTTAATTCTCTCCTGAATATCCTCGAGGGGAGTCTCCACCTCAATGAGCTTGGATAAAGAGTCGCATCAGTAGGTAGCTGCTCCAGCAACAACGGCTCCAGCTGCCGCCGGTTGAAATAAAAACCCTGTATGTTGAAACATCTTCCTCAGAAAAGTTTCCATTTTTTATCCATAGGCTCTCTAAAAGAAGAACTATCCTCCAGAGGGATAGTAGTATGTTTAGCCAGCATGGAGATAGCGACATCCACCTTCGTGATGGAACCCTACAAATCTAATTGAGAGTCAGGGACTGGGAATAATTTTTTAAAAGTAGACGAGGGGGAAAAAGAAGTTCCTACTCTTTCCCATTTGTTACTAATAATGTTCGCCATCTTAACTGGCACAGGAAAAGTCAGCGGGACCTTCCTATCTTTGTAAACCATGTCTAATTTAGGGATCTTAGGCTCCTCAGGGAGTGTAGCCTCTGGATCCTCTAGATTAGACAGAACCTCCCTTAATAAAAAATGCAGATGCTCAATTTTAAATCTAAAGGAGGGTTCCTCCGCTGAAGGAGGTTTAGTAACTAAAGTCTTCAACTCAGAAAGTTCACCCTCTGAAGCTACAGAGGTTAACTCATCCTCGGATAGCTGTGATATAGTAGCTAAATCCGACAAATATTTAGATGACTCTTGGTCAGGAGAACTATGTTTAACCTTTCTCTTGCGTTTGTTAGAGCGAGTTAAGACACTTAGTGCCGCAGACACCGCCGATTGTAACTGTGCGGTAAAGTCAGCTGGAAAAAAGCCACCTCCAGATAGTGGATTAGTTGAGCCACAGGAAACTGAATGTGGAGCGGGAAATGAAGAAAGGGTAGTAATTTCTCAGAACCCAGATTTCTGAGAAGTAGACGGCTCAGAAGGGCTAATAGCGCTATGAGTATTAGCAGGCTTGTCTCCCTTCTTAGACTTTAGAACAGTGTTTAGGCAAATGGAACAAAATTGAGCAGGTGGGCAAACCACAGCCTCCTCACAATATAAACAGGAATTATTAATCAGTACAGAAGGAGCGGAACCTTCTAATGTAGTATTAAAGTCCTCCATAGCTTTGTATATACCCACAGAAGGACAATCAAAATGAAACGCTTTTATTTAAAAAACGGTATCTTAATACTGCAAATGGCTGGGGCACTCACCACCTCCTAGACTCAGACAGCCAACAGTGAAAACACTCTCCTCAGGAGTGATGTCTACAGAAGGAGCTTAGGAAATTAAAGGGACCGCACCCGCTCACGTGGTACGTAAGACAGGACTTCCCCTGCTATGAAAAAGGGCGCCAAGGTATTATGAGCTGTGCAACACTTAAAAAATGAAAGTGAAATCTGTTTGTTCCAAGCCAAAAACACACAGCCTATGAGCCTAAAAAACTCTAACATTACATATATAAATCCCTAAACTGTTCAAATAATCTCTCTGAAGGAGATATTAACCCTTGACGCTGTATAGCGTTTTAAAATGTATATATAAAAAACGGTCTTCCCTCCAGGATCCATGCTGTGGAACAGGCACAGCCTCTCAAGTGTGACTTGCAGCAGCGCTTCTGACATGGCCTTGAGTGTGTAGCAGCAAGCAGTGAAAATCGTCAACACTGATTGCTCAGGAGCTGTTAGCGACAGTCTGGATGGGTTTGCATCTCCAGACTCTAACTTTCATCAATACTCTCACTGAGAGGTTGACATGATTACTTAAAACTCCAGTCCTTTCTCGAAGGGAACATACCCATACAGGACTATCCAAATCTTCTGCCACTTCTCTGCACCTCCTATAGTGACAAAAGGCAAATAATGACTGATTTGGAAGATTTGGATAGTCCTGTATGGGTATGTGGGAGGGATATTTAAGCCTTTCGCTGTGGTGTCTTTGCCTCCTCCTGGTGGCCAGGTGTTGTATTTCCCAACAGTAAGAAATGAAGCGGTGGACTCTCCCTGCCTTATTGAAGGAAAAGGTATGCTCCCTTCTAGTGTAATTATAGAACAAGGTGCAACCTAAAAAGATTATATACATACCAGTTAAGAGCGAAGACCACTTCGGAAGCCTGATGAAACAGACAGCAGTCTGAGAAACGTGTTGCTTTCTGTGATTTTAATTATCAGAGTCATATGGTTGACAGCTGTATTTTATTTATACCATTAAATTGTGTAATTTTTTACTTTTTCTGAGAGTCTGAGCTTATTCTACCCATTGAGGACATCAGGGTGACCAGTTTTCATGCAGTGCCAGTGAGCTGGGACACTGCAAGTTCCTAGTCAGTCTGACTTAGCACAATTAGGTGCTGCTCCACTTGTGAGTATTCATTTGGCATTCATATTATCCATTTGTCTCAACTATATCACACTAGGAGGCGCCTTTGTTTTGTGATTCTTGTTCACAGTGAAAGTTTGTATCCAGATCGTTGACCTGGCAAAGAGCTGACTCCACATTGGGCGTGACCAACATATGATACATCATCTGATTAATACAGGAGGAATACCAACATCAAAAGGACATTTGTACCTTTGAATTCACCTAAGGACTGACATCTTGAACAGATTCAGATAGAGTCAATAGGACCCATTGTGCTTTTGCTTATTTAACATGTTTATGTTTAATTACATTTAGTATTGGGATACAACTGTATTTGTTCTATAGCCATTGGTTTGTGTATATATATTATTACACTTATTTGAGTTAGTGGGTCGCAACAAGGATTCCCAAAATCCCCATATCTGTACTTGCACCCCCTAGAGTTGCAACCTAGTGTAGGCAACATTATTACCAAAAATGTACTCACCGTTCCTGAAGTCCGACGGAGAAGGTCTTCTTCCAGACGGCTCCATCATTTTCTATCTTCATCCGGAGCAAAGGTGGCGCGGAGCTGACTTTCCCGATGCGTGGATCCTCAGCGGCGGGCCTCAGCACCATGGAGGCTCCTCTTCATGCGATCGTCTGTCGCACACTGAAGATTGAATGCAAGGTACCCCATATTTATTGGGGTACCTTGCATTCCTATTAGCTGAAATTTTGAAATCAGCCAATAGGATGAGATCTATTGAAATCTTAATGGTTGATTTGAAAAGCCAATAGGATTTTAGTAGCTCTAATCCTATTGGCTAATTTCAAAATTTCAGCCAATAGGAATGCAAGTTACCCCAAATTGATTGTGGTACCTTGCATTCAATCTTCAACGTACGACGGACATCGGATGAAGTGGAGTTTCCATGCTGCTGAGGACAGCCGCCGAGGACCGCACCCATTGAGGACTGCCGCTGAGGATCCACGCATCGGGGAAGACAGCTCCACCTTCGTTCCGGATGATGACAGAAGATGACGGAGCCGCCTGGAAGAAGACCTTCTCCGCCAGACTTCAGGAACGGTGAGTTCCTATTTGGGGCTTAGTCTTAGACTTTTTTTTCATTTTTTTGGGGATAGCTTTTTTTTTTTAGATTAGGGTTTTTAGGGCTGGAAAAGAGGTGATTGCCCTTTTAAGGACAGTAAAAGAGCTGAATGCCTATACAAATTCCCCAGGCAATTGGTAGTTTAGGGTTTTTTACTGTTAGTTTTTTTATTTTTGGGGGGTTTGGTTTGTGGGGGGGTTTACTGTTAGGGGGTAATTGGTAAATTTTATAAGTAAAAGAGCTGTTTAACTTAGGGCAATGCCCAACAAAAGGCCATTTTAAGGGCTATTGGTAGTTTAGTATTCGATTAGGTGGTGTTTTTATTTTGGGGGGATTTTTTTTATTTTTATAGGGGTATTAGTTTAGGTTTAAATTTTTTACTATGGATAGCTTTGTTTATTTTTGTCTGTAATTTTACTTTTTTTATTTTGTATAACTTTAGCTTGGGGGGTTGTATTTTTTAAACATAGAGTTCCCTCTGTTTTGTGTTTGACTAAGAAACATCTATCAATCATCAATCTATTCATCCATCTGTCGGGAAATATTAGATTTGCCCTATCCTTAAACCTTTTTTATATACCTGGAGTATATTAGTTTTCTATCTTTAATTCTCTCTAAATATAACCAAAGTGTACAACAGTTTGCAATTCATAGGTTTGAGACAAAATGATGGCAGACTCATGAAAAACTGAAATACTTTTTTGTGAGAAATGCTGGCACTGAATATATAATAACTTTGTCATGGTGAAATAAAAAAAAGGTCTATATTTCTGCAACTCTTTGATTGAAGTAATTGCCAATAAAAAAACTCCATAAACAAGTTTAACGTAGGTTTAACATAAGTGCTTTCAAGACCAAAGAAAGATCCCATGGATTAATTATTGTTTTACCGGAGGACAAGTGAAGATCTGCTTGAAAGAACTGCTTTATGCGCCCATGTATTACCTGTTACTGGGGATAAAGCTTAGAACTAATACTTAGGCCAGAATTTAAACCTTCAAGTAGAAAATCTAGTAGAATTTATATTTCTTGATGATTTTGAGTGCATGTCTGACATGTCAAGTTAGACTGAAGGTATCCATTGCATAAACTAAACTGGCAGAGGAATGACAGATTGTCAGCTGATGATTCTGTCTCTTTCATCAAAAGAGGGCTCATAATACCCCTTTAGCCTTTTGTAGCCCATAGTTTCAAAGTACATTTTAACTGCTAATCCCTGGAGAAGATGAGTGTAGAAGGAACACTTGTATTGCCCTTTATTCTATCAGATTCATTGATAACTTGCACAAGAGACATTGAACATACTTATTTCTCATAATACCACCACACCCATGATGGGTTTGTTGAGATGACTTTTCATTAAAGCTCCACTAAAAGATTGTTTGCAAATGCAGAGGATTAATTATAGAAAAAAAAAACAAAAACAACTTTATGGGTTAAAAATGAATGTGTGTTTCATATTTAAGGTCAATACATATGTCTGTTGTTACAATAAACAGTATGAGACAATGAATACTAAATATGTTTACTTAAAGGGACACTGAACCCAATTTTTTTCTTTTGTGATTCAGATGCAATGCAATTTTAAACAACTTTCTAATTTACTCCTATTATCAATTTTTCTTCATTCTCTTGCTTTCTTTATTTGAAAAAGAAGACATCTAAGCTATTTTTTTGGTTCAGAACCATGGAAAGCACTTGTTTATCTGTAGGTGAATTTACCCACCAATCAGCAAGAACAACACAGTGTGTTCACCAAAAATGGGGCGGCATCTAAACTTACATTCTTGCATTTCAAATAAAGATACCAAGAGAATGAAAATAATTTGATAATAGGAGTAAATTAGAAAGTTGCTTAAAATTGCATGCTCTATCTGAATCATGATAGAAAAAAAAAATGGGTTCAGTGTCCCTTTAAAGGGACAGTCTACACCAGAATTGGTATTGTTTTAAAAGATAGATAATCCCTTTTTTACCCATTCCCCAGTTTTGCATAACCAACACAGTTATATTTCTATATTTTTTACCTCTGTGATTATCTTGTATCTAAGCCTCTGCAAACTGCCCCTTTATTTCAGTTCTTTTGAAAGACTTGCAGTTTAGCCAATCAGTAATGGATCCCAGGTAACTTCACGTGCATGAGCACAGTGTTATCTATATGAAAAACATGAACTAACACCCTCTAGTGGTGAAAAATCTGTTAAAATGCATTCTTACGAGGCGGCCTTCAAGGTGTAAGAAATTAGCATATGAACCTCCTAGGTTAAGCTTTCAACTAAGAATACCAAGAGAACAAAGAAAAATAGGTGATAAAAGTAAATTGGAAAATTGTTTAAAATTACATGCCCTATCTGAATCATGAAAGTTTTTTTGGACTAGACTGTCCCTTTAAAGAAATACTAAAACCCCAATTTTAATCCCATGATCAATTTTTCTTTGTTCTCTTGCTATCTTTATTTGAAAAAGCAGGAATCTAAGCTAAGGAGCCTGCCCATTTTGGGTTCAGCACCTGAGTTGAGCTTGCTGATTGGTGGCTATATGTAGCCACCAATCAGCAAGCAATATCCAGGGTCCTGAACTAAAAGTGGGCTGGCTCCTTAGCTTAGATTCCTGTTTTTTCAAATAAAGATAGCAAGAGAATGAAGAAAAATTGATAATAGGAATAAATTAGAAAGTTCTTTAAAATTGCATGCTCTATCTGAATCATGAAAGAAAAAAAATTGGGTTTAGTATCCTTTTAATTAACAATGCTCTAATGTACAAAATAAAAAACATACACAATGTGCCATATAATATATAGTAGAAATAAAAAACAGATACTTGCACTAAAAAGGTGAAGAGACTAAAGTACTGCAGACAATATTTAGAATTATTTATTTATTTATTTTTTGTATTATGCCACCACCTAAAGTATAGAACAACGTTGGGTATAGTGCAGGTACTGTATGCAGCACCAGCTTGTCTTTGTAAAACACTATGGGCCAGATTACAAGTGGAGTGTTATTTAACGCTCCAGCTTGCATGCTAACTCGAAGTTTGCTAGAAGTTTTTTTGCACGCATCGGGTAGAGCTTGTATTACAAGTTGAAAGTAAACAGTTATCTCACGAGCACTAACCGAATGCGTGCAAAAAGCGGAAGTTAGAATATTGCGTTTGTGTTCATGTATTCCCCCATAGAAATCAATGGAGCAAAGAAAAAAAAATAACACCCTACTCGCATAAACCAGATCGCATATTCTCATGTGCACTTGAATATGAATATTTCACATTCCAATGTTCTTCACATAGCAGAATATATACTATTTATTTATCAGCATGCGCTACCCAGGTGCTTAATAAAAAATGGTCTGGCCCCTAAGTTCACATTCCTTCTTTTCAAATAAAGATATCAAGTGAACGAAGAAAAATTGATAATGGGTGTAAATTAAAAAGTTGCTTAAAATTGCATGCTCTAGCTGAAGAAAATATTGTGGTTTCATATCCCTTTAATATAAGGAAAGGGTATACTTGTTTCATTTCTGCAAAAAATACTTCTACACTGATAGCAACTGACATCTAACACACATGACACATTTTTTTTTTGCACCTTTCTCCAAGATTTTCATCCAACTTTTTGATGTAAAAAATATGTGTGGCAACAATCTAGATACATACAAAATTACGTCTTGTATCTTTTTAATCTAACAGAAAAAACATACCTTTTTTTGGTATTAAGTGTTCATTAATAGATAGTTTATAGAATTGGAATTAGCTGGCTTTTTTCTTTGTTGATTATCTAGCCATGAGTTGAATGTTGTCCAGGAAATAGAATAGTGAATTCTATTCTATACATCTTTTGTATTTCTGCTATAAATTTCAGTGAAAGTCCCTGGGACATAGAAATCCTAAATGTGAGGGCCACAAACTGACAATGCTGTTTCTCTACCACAAATCAGAATATTATACATATCTATGTATTACAGGAACATGAAAGGAAGTGTATTTGAGGCCAATAAAAACCAGAAACTTATTTATGACAATTAAAGGGATGTGAAACACTTTAAGATTGTAATATTACATTTAATTATGTGTAGTAAAAAACATAAAGCTAAAAATAATTTACTTTAAGAGTTCAAAAACACATTCAATTCTAAGTAAACACCTAAAAATAGGCCTCCTCCAAGCTGCTGACAGTCAAATTAATTTGTGAAGTTTTTGTAATGTTCTGTAAGCAAGGTCTGTAAACAACATTTTAGCTGGCATGAACATTATGAGAATGGCAAGACGGAATTGTGTTATTTCTCATTGGCAGCAGCAAATTATTGATCATCGGACACTAGACAGAAGCATTGTTTACAATGGAGCTCACCAGCAAGAAGATGGAGAAATTTTGTCCTGTGATTTTGTTCTGTGAATCTTGTGTTTTTCAGTAGAAATTTCAGACAATAAGCATACATTTGGTGAAGGTGTAAATAATGCAAGTGCATATATATGTTTTTTATACTGCAAAATAAACTTTTTAAAAAATAGAGTTGTTTATTCATCATTGGCAAAAATGAAATGTGCCAAACAAGCTCTATATGCAAAGTATTTACAGCGGGGATTCGCTTGTGCACAAATAATCTAAAGTAAATCCCAGTTTAGCGCTTCTACTTTTCAAATTTTCATATTTAACATTAGAGGTTTTTATTAATGTGAAAAAATACTCTAAAGATCCTGGTGTTAAAGAGATTGTAAAGTTTCATATCTTAGCGCACAGTATATACAATTAGACTGCAAAACAGGGAGACTTTCATTGACGAAGCCGGATTTGTCATCGCTCAGCTAGATGGGGGAACTGCAGTATCTTTACCTTCACAAAATGGTAAATATTTTTTTAAATAAATCCAATTTGAGGGGCCAGATAATCCAAGTGCTTGCCTGATTCTCAAAAACTTTGCATCATCAGCTTATTTGACTGAGTATTATATTGTAAAGTAAGTGTCTCTCCTTAACATAAAGCATATTAGTGAACTTCCCTAAATGAGATACACAGTTCCATAGGTAAAAAAATGCCTTTAAACAATCCTTGAGGGGGTCTCATAATACTGACAAGGCATCTTATAGAATCTCGCCAGACCAGAGAGCTTTAGATAATTGGTGACCAGCCTATCTAGCTAAGCTAGGCTAGTAACCCAAATTATACATATGCCACATTTCAACTACAAATGTGATAAGTACATGTAATAATAAAATAAAATCAGCTAATCAAAATCACAATATCTTCCAAATTTAACAGAACTAATTTTCACCCAAGTTCGTTCATCCATGAATAGGAAAATCTGCAATTCTAACTTCAACTTACACATGAATGCAAGAAAATAAAAAATAAATTGACATCAGTGCTAGTGCTTTAAAACTAGTAGTAAATGTGCAGGTTTTAAATGACTGGACCTACTAAACTTAAAGGGACATTAAACACTAAATACACGCTAGATAGAATGATGCATTCAAAGAAAAGATTAGTCCATGACTAACATGTAGATGTATTTTTTAAAGTTTCATTAGTTTTTTAAAAAGTGACAAAATAAGTGTAAAGTTTTATTGTCTATAAAACACTGGGAGCTGCTGTGGCCAATTAGGGACAGTTATACATAGGTCATTAGAGTGTGCAGCCAATGGTTGTACTGGATTTAACAGTGTTCTGCACTTCCATTTCTAACAGGAACTGAAAAGCTCACAATTTCAGAATGGAATTACAGGCAAAGAGGACAAAATAAATAATGAAAGTATATTGCAGAGTTGTTTTATTATATACAATTTATCATTTTATATTACCATCTCAAAGGCTTTAATGTCCCTTTAAAGTGATTGTAAACTTTAACGAATTAAAGCCCAGTATCAAATAATAATCTTAAAATCCGGGGCACTTTATTTAATTCATTAAAGTTTACAAAGACGCTTATTTTTTAAAATACCTCTGCGATTTGGTAAACATAACGCTGATCCTCCGCCCACATCTCCTGCTTTATTTAGCAGATTGATGATGAATCCGGCTTCCTACAATCATTGTGTGACCCCTTTGGCATCCAGCTCATGGGGCATGCAATGATTGGAGGAAGCCAGATTCGTCATTGATATGCTACTGAAAGCAGGAGATGTGGGCGGAGGAGCAATGTTATGTTTATCATAACACAAAGGTAAGTATTTTAAAAAATAAGCCTCTTTGGAAAATTTTAATGAATTAAAGTGCCCCTGTTTATTATTTGATACTGGGCTTTAATTTGTTAAAGTTTACAATCACTTTAACTTCAAAAGTATATTATTCACTTCAAATTAAAAGTGGTATTTATTTTGCATTATATTTTTAGAAACCCAAGTTTATATTTAATTTGATGCATTTTGACTCCTCCTATATGTTGTTCTTATTGTTGCAAGATTAGGAGACAATTACAATTTGTATTCTGTATTACTTCCAGACTGTTTTCCATTTTAAATGTTTATACTCTGGTTGACTGAATTGGATTTTTTAGTGACTTGAAAAGCTATTTGTGTTCTAAAAAACATTACATTTTGTAGGCCCTGTGGGTACTTTATAAATCAACATTCTGAAAAAAGCCAGCCAATGCATTTAATTTCTCTGAAGAAAAAAAAGACCAAGCCCTAAATAGCAGCAGTGAGAGCCAGCAGAAAGTAAGCTGGAAAAGAAGTACTCTTATATTCCAAACCACACATAGTTGAAGAATGAATAAATACCCAAGTGGATTATGGTACTTCCACTGCCAGAAGAAACTGAAATACTTTGTTGTCCTATGTTTCCCACCTCCCTACAGACTTCCCCAGTCATTACTACAAACATGTGTGGTAAATATGGTTATTGACATCTGGTAAAGAAGCTTCTTTAAAGAAAATATGATAAGAAGGAAAAAATGAAATACTGAGAGTACATTCTAAACTGGTGCAGAGTTCAAATTACTACTGTATACCACAAATTTAATATTTTAGTTAATACATGTAAAAAATTCCATATTTTATTTAGCCCCTGGAAATTAGTAAATGATGTACAGAAACTCGTAAAAAACAAAATGTATGCTTACCTGATACATTTCTTTCTTTCTGGATATGGTGAGTCCACGGCTTGAGTACTTACTGTTGGGAATATCACTTCTGGCCAGCAGGAGGAGGCAAAGAGCACCACAGTTAAACTGTTAAGTATCACTCCCTTACCCACAACCCCCAGTCATTCAACTGAAGGGAAATGGGGAAAGAGGAGTAACACAATGTGTAGAGGTGCCTGTAGTTATAGTCAAAAGAACAACTGTCTTAAAATAAAGGGTGGCGCCGTGGACTCACCATATCCGGTAAATAAATTTATCAGGTAAGAATAAATGTTATTTTTCTTTCCTAAGATATGGTGAGTCCACGACTTGAGTAATTACTGTTGGGAACCAATACCCAAGCTAGAGGACACGGATAAATAGGGAGGGACAGGACAGGCAGTCCTAAACAGAAGGCACCACCAATTGAAGAACCTTTCTCCCAAGCCTTGCAAATTTTTTCCACAGAAGCCTCATTTTTGAAAGCCCAAGAAGAGGAAACAGCTCTTGTGGAATAAGCCGTAATTCTCTCAGGAGGCTGCTGCCCAGCAGTCTCATGAGCCAAACGAATTATACTTTGTAACCAAAAAGAAAGAGTAGTAGCAGTAGCTTTCTGACCTTTACGTTTCCCAGAGAAACAGACAAAGAGGGCAGAGGACTGGCGAAAATTTTTAGTCACCTGTAAGTAGAATTTAAGAGCTTGTACAACATCCAAATTGTGTAACAAACATTCTTTGGAAGAAGGAGGATTAGGACACAGAGAGGAAACAACAATTTCCTGGTTGATATTTCTATTAGAAACAACCATAGGAAGTAAACCTAACTTAGTACGAAGAACCGCCTTATCGGCATGAAAAATAAGAAAAGGGGAATCAAAATGCAGAGATGAGAGTTCTGAGACTCTTCGAGCAGAAGAGATAGCAACAAGAAACAAAACCTTCCAAGATAATAACTTAATGTCTATGGTATGCAACGGCTCAAATGGAGCCAGCTGTAAAACTTTAAGAACAAGGTTAACCCTCCAAGGAGGAGCAACAGACTTAAAGACAGGTCTGATATTGACCAAGGCCTGACAAAAAGATTGCACATCTGGCATATCCGCCAAACGTTTATGTAGAAAAACTGATAAAGCAGAAATCTGACACTTCAGGGTACTGACTGACAATCCCTTCTCCAGGCCTTCTTGAAGAAAATATAAAATTCTAGGAATTCGAGTTCTACTCCAAGAGTAGCCCAAGGATTCACACCAATAAAGATATTTACGCCATATCTTATGGTAAATCTTTCTAGTAACAGGCTTGCGAGCCTGAATCATGGTCTCAATGACCGACTCAGAAAAACCACGCTTAGACAGAATTAAGCATTCAATCTCCAAGCAGTCAGCTTCAGAGAAAGGAGATTTGGATGAAGGAAGGGACCCTGAATCAGGAGGTCCTTCCTCAGAGGTAGTCTCCAAGGTGGTAGAGATGACATCTCCACTAGGTCAGCAAACCAGATCCTGCAAGGCCACACAGGGGTTATTAGAATCACCAACGCCCCCTCCTGTTTGATACGAGCAATGACTCATGGAAGGAGAGCAAACAGGAAACAGCTATGCCAACCTGAAAACCCAAGGAACCGTCAGCATCTATCAGAACAGCCTGCGGATCTCTTGACCTTGAACCGTACCTTGGATGCTTGGCGTTCAGACAGGATGCCATCAGATCTAACTCCGGCACCCCCCATTAGAGTACTAAGCTGGAAAACACCTCCGGATGGAGTTCCCACTCCCCAGGATGAAAAGTCTGTCTGCTCAGAAAATCCGCTTCCCAGTTGTCTACTCCTGGAATGTGGATGGCAGATAGACAGCAATTGTGGGTCTCTGCCCACTGAAGAATCTGAGTAACCTCCTTCATTGCTAAGGAACTCTGAGTTCCTCCCTGGTGATTGATGTAAGCCACAAAGGTTATGTTGTCTGACTGGAACCTGATACACTGGGCTTAGCACAACTGAGGCCAAGCCAATAGAGCATTGTAAATCGCCCTCAACTCCAAGATGTTGATGGGAAGAGCAGACTCCTCCCGTGTCCAAAGGCCCTGTGCTTTTAACGAGTTCCAGACCACTCCCCAGCCCGACGTTTGTGGTCACGATCACCCAGGAAGGTCTCTGAAAGCATGTGCCCTGAGACAGATGTTCCTGAGAAATCCACCACGGGA
This sequence comes from Bombina bombina, assembly GCF_027579735.1. Classification (NCBI taxonomy): domain Eukaryota; kingdom Metazoa; phylum Chordata; class Amphibia; order Anura; family Bombinatoridae; genus Bombina; species Bombina bombina. The sequence continues at coordinate 83,013,953 of NC_069506.1, read as the reverse complement.
GAGAGTACCTTGACGACTGATCAAACTCTATTCTCTGAGATAGATCTGCATGGTCGCCATTCCATTGTCTGAGCATGCACAACTGGAGAGCTCTCAAATGGAATCGAACAAAAGGAATGATGTCCATGGAAGCCACCATCAGACAGATTACCTCCATACATTGAGCCACTGAAGGATGAGCAGTAGCCTGAAGAGAGAGGCAAGAGGAAATTATTTTGTTTTTCCTGACCTCTGTCAGAAAAATCTTCATCAATAGAGAATCTATTATGGTCCCTAAGAACACTACTCTTGTAGCAGGGGAAAGGGAGTTTTTTTCTAGATTCACATTCCATCCGTGGGAACGTAGAAAAGACAACAATGTGTGAGAATATGCTTTTTGAAAACAGAATTTATGCTTACCTGATAAATTTCTTTCTCCTAAGGTGTGCCCGGTCCACGGCTTCATCCTTCCTTGTGGGATAGTCTCTTCCCTAACAGGAAATGGCAAAGAGAGCACAGGAAAAGCTGCCCATATAGCTCCCCCTCTGGCACCGCCCCCCAGTCATTCGACCGACGGTTAGGAGAAAAAGGAGAAACCATAGGGTGCCGTGGTGACTGTAGTGTACAGAAATAAAAAATTTGAAACCTGACTAAAAAGCCAGGGCGGGCCGTGGACCGGACACACCGTAGGAGAAAGAAATTTATCAGGTAAGCATAAATTCTGTTTTCTCCTACATTGGTGTGTCCGGTCCACGGCTTCATCCTTACTTGTGGGAACCAATACCAAAGCTTTAGGACACGGATGAAGGGAGGGAACAAGTCAGGTTACCTAAACGGAAGGCACCACGGCTTGCAAAACCTTTCTCCCAAAAATAGCCTCCGAAGAAGCATAAGTATCGAATTTGTAAAATTTGGCAAAAGTATGCAGAGAAGACCAAGTCGCTGCCTTACATATCTGATCAACAGAAGCCTCGTTCTTGAAGGCCCAAGTGGAAGCCACAGCTCTAGTAGAGTGAGCTGTAATTCGTTCAGGAGGCTGCCGTCCGGCAGTCTCATAAGCCAATCGGATGATGCTTTTCAGCCAAAAAGAAAGAGAGGTAGCAGTAGCTTTCTGTCCTCTCCTCTTACCAGAATAAACGACAAACAAAGATGAAGTCTGTCTGAAATCCTTTGTTGCTTCTAAGTAGAATTTTAAAGCACGGACCACATCTAAATTGTGTAACAAACGTTCCTTCTTCGAAACTGGATTCGGACACAGAGAAGGAACAACTATTTCCTGGTTAATATTCCTGTTGGAAACCACTTTTGGAAGAAAACCAGGTTTGGTACGCAAAACAACCTTATCTGTATGGAATACCAGATAGGGTGAATTACACTGCAAAGCAGACAATTCAGAAACTCTTCTAGCAGAAGAAATAGCAACCAAAATCAGAACTTTCCAAGATAGCAACTTAATATCTATGGAATGTAAAGGTTCAAACGGAACCCCTTGAAGAACTGAAAGAACTAAGTTTAGACTCCATGGAGGAGTCATGGGTCTGTAAACAGGCTTGATTCTGACTAAGGCCTGTACAAATGCCTGTACATCTGGCACCGCTGCCAGACGTTTGTGTAACAAAACAGACAGAGCAGATATCTGTCCTTTTAGAGAACTCGCTGACAACCCTTTATCCAAACCCTCTTGGAGAAAGGAGAGAATCCTAGGAATTTTAATTTTACTCTAAGAGAATCCCTTGGATTCACACCAACAGATATATTTTTTTCCATATTTTATGGTAAATTTTCCTAGTCACAGGTTTTCTGGCTTGGACCAGAGTATCTATAACTGAATATGAAAACCCACGCTTAGATAAAATCAAGCATTCAATTTCCAGGCAGTCAGTTGCAGAGAGACTAGATTTGGATGTTCGAATGGACCTTGTACTAGAAGATCCTGTCTCAAAGGTAGCTTCCATGGTGGAGCCGATGACATATTCACCAGGTCTGCATACCAAGTCCTACGTGGCCACGCAGGAGCTATCAGAATCACAGAGGCCTTCTCCTGTTTGATCCTGGCTACGAGCCTGGGAAGGAGAGGAAACGGTGGAAACACATAAGCTAGGTTGAACGACCACGGCGCCACCAATGCATCCACTAGTGTCGCCTTGGGATCCCTGGATCTGGACCCGTAGCGAGGAACCTTGAAGTTCTGACGAGACGCCATCAGATCCATGTCTGGAATGCCCCATAATTGAGTTAACTGGGCAAAGACCTCCGGGTGGAGTTCCCACTCCCCCGGATGGAAAGTCTGACGACTCAAATAATCTGCCTCCCAGTTGTCTACTCCTGGGATGTGAATTGCAGATAGATGGCAGGAGTGATCCTCCGCCCATTTGATGATCTTGGATACCTCTCTCATCGCCAAGGAACTCTTTGTTCCCCCCTGATGATTGATGTACGCTACAGTCGTCATGTTGTTCGACTGAAATCTTATGAATCTGGCCTTCGCTAGTTGAGGCCAAGCCCGGAGCGCATTGAATATCGCTCTCAGTTCCAGAATGTTTATCGGGAGAAGAGACTCTTCCCGAGACCATAGACCCTGAGCTTTCAGGGAGTCCCAGACCGCGCCCCAGCCTAAAAGACTGGCGTCGGTCGTGACAATGACCCACTCTGGTCTGCGGAAACTCATTCCCTGAGACAGGTAATCTTGACTCAACCACCAACCGAGTGAGTCTCTGGTTAACTGGTCTACTTGAATCTGGGGAGACAAGTCTGCATAATCCCCATTCCACTGTTTGAGCATGCACAGTTGCAATGATCTTAGATGAATTCGAGCAAAGGGAACCACGTCCATTGCTGCAACCATTAGTCCTATTACCTCCATGCACTGAGCTATGGAAGGCTGAGGAATAGATTGAAGAACTTGACAAGCATTTAGAAGCTTTAATTTTCTGACCTCTGTCAGAAAAATCTTAATTTCTACAGAATCTATTATTGTTCCCAGAAAGGGAACCCTTGTAGACGGGGACAGAGAACTCTTTTCTACGTTCACCTTCCACCCGTGAGACCTGAGAAAAGCTAATACAATGTCTGTATGAGCCCTTGATCTGGAAAGGGACAACGCTTGGATTAGGATGTCACCTAAGTAAGGTGCCACTGCAATGCCCCTCGGTCTTAGAACCGCTAGTAGGGACCCTAGCACCTTTGTGAAAATTCTGGGAGCAGTGGCTAAACCGAACGGAAGAGCCATGAACTGGTAATGTTTGTCCAGAAAGGCGAACCTTAGGAACTGATGATGATCTTTGTGGATAGGAATATGTAGGTACGCATCCTTTAAGTCCACGGTAGTCATGTATTGACCATCCTGGATTGTTGGTAAAATCGTTCGAATGGTTTCCATTTTGAACGATGGAACTCTGAGGAATTTGTTTAGAATTTTTAAATCCAGAATTGGCCTGAAAGTTCCCTCTTTTTTGGGAACTACGAACAGGTTTGAGTAAAACCCCCGACCTTGTTCCACTGTTGGAACTGGGTGTATCACTCCCATCTTTAATAGATCTCCTACGCAATGTAAGAATGCCTGTCTCTTTATCTGGTCTGAAGATAAGCGAGACATGTGGAACCTTCCCCTTGGAGGAAGCTCCTTGAACTCTAGAAGATAACCCTGAGACACTATTTCTAGTGCCCAGGGATCCTGAACATCTCTTGCCCAAGCCTGAGCAAAGAGAGAAAGTCTGCCCCCTACTAGATTCGGTCCCGGATCGGGGGCTACCCCTTCATGCTGTCTTGGTAGCAGCAGCAGGTTTCTTGGCCTGTTTACCCTTGTTCCAGCCTTGCATTGGTTTCCATGCTGGTTTAGACTGGGAAGCGTTACCCTCTTGTCTAGAGGCTGCAGAGTTAGGAGACGGTCCGTTCCTGAAATTGCGAAAGGAACGAAAATTAGATTTGTTCTTAGCCTTGAAAGGCCTATCCTGTGGGAGGGCATGGCCCTTTCCCCCAGTGATGTCTGAAATAATCTCCTTCAATTCTGGCCCAAAAAGGGTCTTACCTTTGAAAGGAATATTAAGCAATTTTGTCTTGGACGACACATCCGCCGACCAAGATTTTAGCCAAAGCGCTCTGCGCGCCACAATTGCAAAATCTGAATTTTTCGCTGCTAATTTCGCCAATTGCAAAGCGGCATCTAAAATAAAGGAATTAGCCAACTTTAGTGCGTGAATTCTGTCCATAACTTCCTCATATGGAGTCTCCTTATTGAGCGAATTTTCTAGTTCTTCGAACCAAAAAGACGCCGCCGTTGTGACAGGAATAATGCACGAAATTGGCTGTAGAAGGAAACCTTGCTGAACAAATATCTTTTTAAGCAATCCCTCCAATTTTTTATCCATAGGATCTTTGAAAGCACAACTGTCCTCAATGGGAATAGTCGTGCGCTTGGCCAACGTAGAAACTGCCCCCTCAACCTTAGGGACTGTTTGCCATGCGTCCCTTCTGGGGTCGACAATGGGGAACATTTTCTTGAATATAGGAGGTGGAACAAAAGGTATACCTGGCTTCTCCCACTCCTTAGTCACTATGTCCGCCACCCTTTTGGGTATCGGAAAAGCATCAGCGTGCACAGGGACCTCAAGGAATTTGTCCATTTTGCACAATTTCTCTGGAATCACCAAAGAGTCGCAATCGTCAAGAGTAGTTAGCACCTCCTTAAGCAGGGTGCGGAGATGTTCTAACTTAAATTTAAACGTCACGATATCAGGTTCTGCCTGCTGAGAAACTTTTCCTGAATCAGAAATGTATCCCTCAGACAGACCCTCCCTCACTGCCAATTCTGACTGGTGTGAGGGTATAACAGATAAATTATCGGCAGCGCACACTTGCCCATCCTCTGTATTTAAAACTGAGCAATCACGCTTTCTTGGAAATGCTGGCATTTTGGATAAAAGATTAGCTATAGAATTATCCATTACTGCCGTTAATTGTTGCATAGTAACAAGCATTGGCGCGCTAGATGTACTAGGTGTCGCCTGCGCGGGCATAACTGGTGTTGACACAGAAGGAGAGGATGATGAACTATCCCCACTACCTTCATTTGAAGAATCATCTTGGGCAACCTTATTAAATGTGACAGTACTGTCCTTACTTTGTTTGGACGCCATGGCACAATTTTCACATACATTTAAAGGGGGACCACCTTGGCCTCCATACACACAGAACATGTTCTATCTGAAGGTACAGACATGTTAGACAGACTTAGACAGGCTATTAATGCAATAAAACCGTTTTTAAACAAAACCGTTACTGTCTCTTTAAATACTAAAAAGAGTGCACTTTATTTCTGAATGTTTGAAAAACTATGAAGGAAATATCCGATCTTTACAAAATTTGCACCCTAGTGTCTTAATGCTTTGAAAGTATTGCACACCAAATTTCAAGTAACCCCTTAAATTAGCAAACCGGAGCTAATTGTTCAATTTACCAGTTTAAACCCACTACAGTCCCTGCCACAGCCTTTGCTGCGGCTTTACCTTTCCTTGGGGGTTATTCACCACAGAAATAAGCCTTCTAGAATCGTTTTTTATGGCCATAGGACCCTCTCACATGAAGCTGCATGCACTGCTTCCAGAAGTAACTGCGCAACTAAGGCGCGAAAATGAGGCCTCCTCCCTCTGCATACCAGAGTGAAGGGGCCTTCCTGACTAGATTAGGTGTCTAAACGACTGCCAGGCGAAATAAAAACGTTCCCAAAAGTGTTTCCAAGTTCCAAAACACTCCAAAAGTCATATAAAAATTGTATAAATCAATCGATTTAGCCCACAATAGTATATAGCCCATTTATAAGCCTTCATTCTGTTATGAGTCTAAGAAAATGGCTTACCGATCCCATAAGGGAAAATGACAGTCTTCTAGCATTACTATGTCTTGTTAGAAAAGAGACTAGTCATACCTTGAGCAGAAAAGTCTGCAAACTGTTCCCCCCAACTTAAGTTCTCTGGTTTCAACAGTCCTGCGTGGGAACAGCAATGGATTTTAGTTACTGCTGCTAAAATCATACTCCTCTTTAAACAGAACTCTTCATCACTTTCTGTTGTAGAGTAAATAGTACAAACCGGCACTATTTTAAAATAACAAACTCTTGATAGAAGAAATAAAAAACTACAACTAACACCACATACTCTTTACCATCCCCGTGGAGATGCTACTTGTTCAGAGCGGCAAAGAGAATGACTGGGGGGCAGAGCCAGAGGGGGAGCTATATGGGCAGCTTTTGCTGTGCTCTCTTTGCCATTTCCTGTTAGGGAAGAGAATATCCCACAAGGACAACTTCCTGTGGGTGGAGCGTGGACACAGGTGTGCAGGTGTGCGCGCTCTAAGCTCCCGGACCTGTGGAGCAATACACTAGCATACACCCAGCCACAGTGCCCTATTGCTGGGGTAACGATGTAAAGTTTCTAAAGAAACTGTAAAGGAGACTTAGAATCAGAGACAAAATATATCTGTGGAACGGCAGGAGCACAAAGTAAGGGGCTGAAATTAGCTGGCTCCCGGCACAACCATGGATAAATCAAACCCTGCACAAAAGCCAAGTTAAGCGGCAGCGGACAAAAACAAAGGTACACCTAAATCTAAGGAGACGGGGAAGGGATCGGAGACACCGGTAAGACATTCGGTGTGTGGAGAAAGATTATTACCCTATATGCAACGGTACCAGGAGTAAGCCCAGCTGGGAAAAGCCGAAGAACGAATCAAGGCGGAGTACGGCCAAGCACGCAAAGGCAAACGGCAGTAGCTGACAGAAGAATACTTACCGGTGAAGTAGGAACTGTGGACTAGCGGAAACAGCCAAGCGCGGAGACACCTTACCCCCATGTAAGTCGGCGAAGGCTGATGACATCATTACCACGGGCCGGGCAGTGTGCGTGAAGCATATGTTCAGTAGCACACATAGCCCGTGAGAGGAGAAAAAAACGGCAATAAGAACCGCCTGGAAGGTACTAGAGCCTAGCACGCCGTGAAGAGGTCCGGGGGTAAGTAAGAGAAAGCAAACAAAAAAAAAAAAAAAACTGCTGATATCTGACTGTTGCTTAACCTAAAGTGCCGGTTCACTGTAAGATCAGGGGCTATCTGCCAGCCAAAAGTTTTACTTGTATTTCTGTATATTACTCCAGCTGGGTTTATTGTAAGTGGCGGACATATCCATATATTTTAAAATCGCCATTAATGTCCCGGATTGTGCTTAAAGAAGCCAAGGTTGACAATTTTTGTCAGTACAATAGACCCCCACCCCTTTGAGGACTGCAACGAGTATCAGGGAAAAGGAAATGTGCACATAGTGGGGTAGCTGTGTAAATATATATGAAAAGCCAAGGTGATCAAATTTTCAGCAATAAAGCCCTTGTTAAAAAGAGGACAACTACAGCTCGCAAGAACTGCTTGTTAAAAATCAGATGGTAAAGACTCTTAAAGGTGGATAAGGGCAGGAAACGGGTTTGCCTGATGCAACAGGACTGATAAAGGTGTCAGTACCTATGTGAAAACTGAGGGTTAACATAAAAGTGTGCTTCCCAGCAATAGCCCTAATATCAGCAGTTGGAAGCAATGAAATTTGTACACAAGCAGAACTAAGAACATCAGGGCACAGGCTTGGAACAATATTGGTTTAAAGATATGCTGCTAATACAGTTTAAATAAGACATTGTCTGTTGGTTTGCTCATATATAAGTGAGCAAAAGCCTCTGTTTTCTGTTATATGATATTTTCTTTTCTCTGCTTGATTGGATATCCTTTGGATGGTTTCATGTAAATGTAGAGTAAACCAAAGATAATGCACCACAGAAAGCACCAATTTATAGAAAAGTTGAACATCAGGGTTTTTTTTTTTTTTTAATTATTTATCACTTTTTTTTCCTCTTGGGAAAACATACAATAGGTCCATGCAGTCTAATTTCCAGGGGGGTAAATTAAAATACTGGAGTATTTAGACAGGATAGGAGTATAAGACTGAAAAAGTGCACCACACAGAGAGATTTTTCTGCCCTCCTCTATGCAAACTTAAGGAATCATATAAAAAAAAACACAAGTCAGATTACACTGGCGTACAGGCCATGGATGAGGAGTAGAGAATACAACTTTAGAATCCATATATAAGTGGAATACCTACTAACGTTACTTTATTATTATAGTTTTTTGGCACAGGGTATTATTCACTGATTGAACTTTCATAGATAGAAGAGAAGTTGGAATATAAGATCATAAAGTAAAATACAAACCCAATTAGAGAGTAAAAGGAAAGAAAGAGAAGGGGAGGAGAGGGGTAGAGAGTAGAAGAAGGGAGAAAGAGGAGAGAGAGGAGGAGGGAGAGAAGAAAAGGGGAAAAAAGGAATCAGACTATCCCTGTCTTAGACAGAAGTATACACATCGTGGCCATCTGTAGAAAGAGGCAATACTAGTCTTGATGGATAAGTACATATCAAGTACAAAAAAATAAGTCCCCCGCCATGCCACCAAGGAAAGATAGGAAACAGAGACCAGGTCAAGAAGCTGGTAGTGAGGCCTGTCTAGAAAGCCCCTCTGCAAATCAAGACACACAAATGACTATAAACCAACTAGCGGATCTTTTACTTCCGCAGTTTGAACTGGTTAAAAAAGACATTGCAGAGTTATCACAAGAGATCAGACAGTTTTCAGTCAGAATGGCAGAAAACATAATTTATGCTTACCTGATAAATTCCTTTCTTCTGTAGTGTGATCAGTCCACGGGTCATCATTACTTCTGGGATATTACTCCTCCCCAACAGGAAGTGCAAGAGGATTCACCCAGCAGAGCTGCATATAGCTCCTCCCCTCTACGTCACTCCCAGTCATTCGACCAAGGACCAACGAGAAAGGAAAAGCCAAGGGTGAAGTGGTGACTGGAGTATAAATTAAAAAATATTTACCTGCCTTAAAAACAGGGCGGGCCGTGGACTGATCACACTACAGAAGAAAGGAATTTATCAGGTAAGCATAAATTATGTTTTCTTCTGTTAAGTGTGATCAGTCCACGGGTCATCATTACTTCTGGGATACCAATACCAAAGCAAAAGTACACGGATGACGGGAGGGATAGGCAGGCTCTTTATACAGAAGGAACCACTGCCTGAAGAACCTTTCTCCCAAAAATAGCCTCCGATGAAGCAAAAGTGTCAAATTTGTAAAATTTGGAAAAAGTATGAAGCGAAGACCAAGTTGCAGCCTTGCAAATCTGCTCAACAGAGGCCTCATTCTTGAAGGCCCAAGTGGAAGCCACAGCTCTAGTAGAATGAGCTGTAATTCTTTCAGGAGGCTGAATTATGCTACGAAGCCAAAAAGAAAGAGAGGTAGCAGAAGCTTTTTGACCTCTCCTCTGCCAGAGTAAACGACAAACAGAGAAGACGTTTGTCGAAATTCCTTAGTTGCCTGTAAGTAAAATTTTAGAGCACGGACTACATCCAGGTTGTGCAGTAGACGTTCCTTCTTCGAAGTAGGATTTGGGCACAAGGAAGGAACAACAATCTCTTGATTGATATTCCTGTTAGTAACTACCTTAGGTAAGAACCCAGGTTTAGTACGCAGAACTACCTTATCCGAATGAAAAATCAAATAAGGAGAATCACAATGTAAGGCTGATAATTCAGAGACTCTTCGAGCCGAGGAAATAGCCATTAAAAATAGAACTTTCCAAGATAACAACTTTATATCAATGGAATGAAGGGGTTCAAACGGAACGCCCTGTAAAACATTAAGAACAAGGTTTAAACTCCATGGTGGAGCAACAGTTTTAAACACAGGCTTAATCCTGGCCAAAGCCTGACAAAAAGCCTGGACGTCAGGAACTTCTGACAGACGTTTGTGTAACAGAATGGACAGAGCTGAGATCTGTCCCTTTAATGAACTAGCAGATAAACCCTTTTCTAAACCTTCTTGTAGAAAAGACAATATCCTAGGAATCCTAACCTTACTCCAAGAGTAACCTTTGGATTCACACCAATATAGGTATTTACGCCATATCTTATGGTAAATCTTTCTGGTAACAGGCTTCCTAGCCTGTATTAAGGTATCAATAACTGACTCAGAAAACCCACGTCTTGATAAAATCAAGCGTTCAATTTCCAAGCAGTCAGCTTCAGAGAAGTTAGATTTTGATGTTTGAAGGGACCCTGTATCAGAAGGTCCTGTTTCAGAGGTAGAGACCAAGGTGGACAGGATGACATGTCCACCAGGTCTGCATACCAAGTCCTGCGTGGCCACGCAGGAGCTATTAGAATCACTGATGCTCTCTCTTGTTTGATTCTGGCAATCAATCGAGGAAGCATCGGGAAGGGTGGAAACACGTAAGCCATCCTGAAGTCCCAAGGTGCTGTCAGGGCATCTATCAGGACTGCTCCTGGATCCCTGGATCTGGACCCGTAACGAGGAAGCTTGGCATTCTGTCGAGACGCCATGAGATCTATCTCTGGTTTGCCCCAATGTCGAAGTATTTGGGCAAAGACCTCCGGATGGAGTTCCCACTCCCCCGGATGAAAAGTCTGACGACTTAAGAAATCCGCCTCCCAGTTCTCCACTCCCGGGATGTGGATTGCTGACAGGTGGCAAGAGTGAGACTCTGACCAGCGAATTATCTTTGATACTTCCATCATAGCTAGGGAGCTTCTTGTCCCTCCCTGATGGTTGATGTAAGCTACAGTCGTGATGTTGTCCGACTGAAACCTGATGAACCCCCGAGTTGTCAACTGGGGCCAAGCCAGGAGGGCATTGAGAACTGCTCTCAATTCCAGAATGTTTATTGGCAGGAGACTCTCCTCCTGACTCCATTGTCCCTGAGCCTTCAGAGAATTCCAGACGGCACCCCAACCTAGAAGGCTGGCGTCTGTTGTTACAATTGTCCAGTCTGGTCTGCTGAATGGCATCCCCCTGGACAGATGTGGCCGAGAAAGCCACCATAGAAGAGAATTTCTGGTCTCTTGATCCAGATTCAGAGAAGGGGATAAGTCTGAGTAATCCCCATTCCACTGACTTAGCATGCACAGTTGCAGTGGTCTGAGGTGTAAGCGTGCAAAGGGTACTATGTCCATTGCCGCTACCATTAAGCCGATTACCTCCATGCATTGAGCCACTGACGGGTGTTGAATGGAATGAAGGGTGCGGCAAGCACTTTGAAGTCTTGTTAGCCTGTCCTCTGTCAGGTAAATCTTCATTTCTATAGAATCTATAAGAGTCCCCAGGAAGGGAACTCTTGTGAGTGGAACGAGTGAACTTTTCTTTTCGTTCACCTTCCATCCATGTGACCTTAGAAATGCCAGTACTAACTCTGTATGAGACTTGGCAGTTTGAAAGCTTGAAGCTTGAATCAGAATGTCGTCTAGGTATGGAGCTACCGAGATTCCCCGCGGTCTTAGAACCGCCAGAAGAGCACCCAGAACCTTTGTGAAGATTCTTGGAGCTGTAGCCAATCCGAATGGAAGAGCCACAAACTGGTAATGCCTGTCTAGGAAGGCAAACCTTAGGTACCGGTAATGATCTTTGTGAATCGGTATGTGAAGGTAGGCATCTTTTAAATCTACAGTGGTCATGTACTGACCCTCTTGGATCATAGGTAAAATTGTCCGAATAGTCTCCATCTTGAACGATGGAACTCTTAGGAATTTGTTTAGGATCTTTAAGTCCAGGATTGGTCTGAAAGTTCCCTCTTTTTTGGGAACCACAAACAGATTTGAGTAAAACCCCTGTCCCTGTTCCGATCGTGGAACAGGATGGATTACTCCCATTAACAAGAGCTCTTGTACGCAGCGTAGAAACGCCTCTTTCTTTGTCTGGATTGTTGACAACCTTGACAGATGAAATCTCTCTCTTGGAGGAGAGTATTTGAAGTCCAGAAGGTATCCCTGAGATATTATCTCTAGCGCCCAGGGATCCTGGACATCTCTTGCCCAAGCCTGGGCGAAGAGAGAAAGTCTGCCCCCCACTAGATCCGATCCCGGATCGGGGGTCCTCAATTCATGCTGTTTTAGGGGCAGCAGCAGGTTTCCTGGTCTGCTTGCCCTTGTTCCAGGACTGGTTAGGTTTCCAGCCTTGTCTGTAGCGAGCAACGGCTCCTTCCTGTTTTGGTGCAGAGGAAGTTGATGCTGCTCCAGCTTTGAAATTACGAAAGGAACGAAAATTAGACTGTCTAGCCTTAGCTTTGGCTTTGTCCTGAGGCAGGGCATGGCCTTTACCTCCTGTAATGTCAGCGATAATCTCTTTCAACCCGGGCCTGAATAAGGTCTGCCCTTTGAAAGGTATATTAAGCAATTTAGACTTAGAAGTAACATCAGCTGACCAGGATTTTAGCCACAGCGCCCTGCGTGCCTGAATGGCGAATCCTGAATTCTTCGCCGTAAGTTTAGTAAGATGTACTACGGCCTCCGAAATGAATGAATTAGCTAGTTTAAGGACTCTAAGCCTGTCCGTAATGTCGTCCAGAGTAGCTGAACTAATGTTCTCTTCCAGAGACTCAATCCAGAATGCCGCTGCAGCCGTGATCGGCGCAATGCATGCAAGGGGTTGCAATATAAAACCTTGTTGAACAAACATTTTCTTAAGGTAACCCTCTAATTTTTTATCCATTGGATCTGAAAAAGCACAGCTATCCTCCACCGGGATAGTGGTACGCTTAGCTAAAGTAGAAACTGCTCCCTCCACCTTAGGGACCGTTTGCCATAAGTCCCGTGTGGTGGCGTCTATTGGAAACATTTTTCTAAATATCGGAGGGGGTGAGAACGGCACACCGGGTCTATCCCACTCCTTAGTAACAATTTCAGTAAGTCTCTTAGGTATAGGAAAAACCTCAGTACTCGCCGGTACCGCAAAATATTTATCCAACCTACACATTTTCTCTGGTATTGCAACTGTGTTACAATCATTCAGAGCCGCTAACACCTCCCCTAGTAATACACGGAGGTTTTCCAGTTTAAATTTAAAATTTGAAATATCTGAATCCAGTCTGTTTGGATCAGAACCGTCACCCACAGAATGAAGTTCTCCGTCCTCATGTTCTGCCACCTGTGACGCAGTGTCTGACATGGCCCTAATATTATCAGCGCACTCTGTTCTCACCCAAGAGTGATCACGCTTACCTCTTAGTTCTGGTAATTTAGCCAAAACTTCAGTCATAACAGTAGCCATATCCTGTAATGTGATTTGTAATGGCCGCCCAGATGTACTCGGCGCTACAATATCACGCACCTCCCGATCGGGAGATGCAGGTACTGACACGTGAGGCGAGTTAGTCGGCATAACTCTCCCCTCGTTGTTTGGTGAAATTTGTTCAATTTGTACAGATTGACTTTTATTTAAAGTAGCATCAATACAGTTAGTACATAAATTTCTATTGGGCTCCACTTTGGCATTGCAACAAATGACACAGGTATCATCCTCTGAATCAGACATGTTTAACACACTAGCAAATAAACTTGCAACTTGGAATACAATTCAATTAGAATAATATTAAAAACGTACTGTGCCTTTAAGAAGCACAGAAGATCTATGACAGTTGAAAATTAATAAATTGAAAACAGTTATAGTGTAAACAACACAACTTTAGCAAAGGTTTAATCCCATTAGCAAAGATAACAAATTCTGAAAGCAGGAAACAAATTACAGAATAAACGTTTTTTATCTCAGTCAACTATAATTCTCACAGCTCTGCTGAGAGAAATTACCTCCCTCAAAATAAGTTTTGAAGACCCCTGAGCTCTGTAGAGATGAACCGGATCATGCAGGAAATACAATGAGCTGCTGACTGAAATATTTGATGCGTAGCAAAAGCGCCAAAAAACGGCCCCTCCCCCTCACACACAGCAGTGAGAGAGAACAGAAACTGTCAGAAAAAAGATTAAGCAACTGCCAAGTGGAAAAATAGTGCCCAAACATTTATTCACTCAGTACCTCAGCAAATGAAAACGATTTTACATTCCAGCAAAAACGTTAAACATAATTTCTAGTTAATAAACAGCTTTATGTACTTCTTACAGTGTAATTCTAGTGAAGTACCATTCCCCAGAATACTGAAGTGTAAAGTATACATACATGACATTATATCGGTATGGCAGGATTTTCTCATCATTACCATTGTCAGAAAATAAAAGCTGCTACATACCTCTATGCAGATTCATCTGCCCGCTGTCCCCTGATCTGAAGTTTACCTCTCCTCAGATGGCCGAGAAACAGCAATATGATCTTAACTACTCCGGCTAAAATCATAGCAAAAACTCTGGTAGATTCTTCTTCAAACTCTGCCAGAGAGGTAATAACACACTCCGGTGCTATTTTAAAATAACAAACTTTTGATTGAAGATATAAAACTAAGTATAATCACCATAGTCCTCTCACACATCCTATCTAGTCGTTGGGTGCAAGAGAATGACTGGGAGTGACGTAGAGGGGAGGAGCTATATGCAGCTCTGCTGGGTGAATCCTCTTGCACTTCCTGTTGGGGAGGAGTAATATCCCAGAAGTAATGATGACCCGTGGACTGATCACACTTAACAGAAGAAATAGAGTCTAGGGTCTCAGAAACAGAGGATAAACTAAATATCCAAGAAATAAATATGAAGGAAAATACAGATAAAATCAAGGCCCTTATGTTAAAGGTGGAAGATCTGGAGGACAGATCCCGCCGGAATAATGTTAGGGTAGTGGGACTCCCAGAGAGTAGAGAATTCCAGGACCTTTTAAAATTCGCGGCAGACACACTCCCCAAGCTACTAGGGATCCAGTCAGAAAGGGACGCATTCCAGGTAAAACGAGCACACAGGGTAGGAAGTGCCAGGACCTACACAGATGGAAACACACGACCCAGAATGGTCTTAATTAGATACTTGAATTTTCAGGACAAGATTAGTATAATGCAGCACTTTAGAAAATTACAAACATTAACAGTTGAAGGGAAGAAAGTTCTGTTGTTCCAGGACTTTTCAGCTGAGACTGCCGCAAGGAGGAGAGTTATGGCCCCATTTTGTTCAGGGTTGATTAGGGCTGGGCTCAAAGCAGCTCTGATCTATCCGGCCAGAATAACGGTCTTAACCATGGAAGGGAGAGTAGTGTTAAATTCAGTAAAAGAAGCACAAGATTTCTGCCAAGAGAACAATATAGAGGTCTGAATAGGCACTATCACGTCACAAGGTTATTATAGGCAATAAGAGCACAGATGTATTTCAAATGTTTTTTTTCTTCTGTAAGGTTATTAAAAGTCAGAAGACTGTATCAGAATTTTAAATTAAACAGTATAATAATAAATTACGGGAAGGGGGGGAGTATGGGCGGTTCTTCGTGTCACCTTATTTTTCCTTTTTTTTTTTTTTCTTCTTCCCTGTGTTCCCTTCTTTCCTTTTTTGTCCATTAAAATAAAATGTCAGAACCTTTAAAATTAGTGTCGTGGAATGTGGGGGGTATAACCTCCCCCATTAAACGGAAAAATGTTTTAAGAATGTTGAAAGGAGAGAAGGCGGATATTATTTTTTTGCAGGAATTGCATTTGAAGGATCATGAAATAGTAAAATTGAAGGCTAACTGGGTGGCAGAAATTATAGCCACCTCATGTAATAAGCGTAAGCGAGGTGTGGCCATTATCATAAATAAAAAGGTTAACTATAAAATCCTCAAACAGGAGTCCGATCGACAGGGCAGATACATAGTTCTACAGGTACAGATAGAGGGTGTCAGTTGGATCTTTTGCAACATATATGCTCCAAACAAACTTGAGAAAAGTTTCTGGCAAGGGATTCAACAGAAACTCATACCACACTTAGAGCAGAATCTGATTATAGCTGGAGACATGAATCTTACGCTATACCCAGAGATGGACAGGTTCAGAAGCAGAGGCTGTCAAGCTGATAATAGAGAAGCCAAATTTTTTAGGAATTATATTAAGGCACTAAAGTTGATTGATATTTGGCGACAGCAACATCCGGATGACCGGGTATATACATGTGAATCCAAGTCACATAAGAGCTTTTCTCGCATTGACCTATTCTTGATAAATCAGCAAATTGCCAAACTTGAAGTTGAGACCCAAATTGCAGACATATTATTATCTGATCATGCCATCATAAGTTTACGGGTCTGGCCGGATAAGAGGGTTAGAAGACCTGGGAATTCGTTTCACTTTCCGACTTATATGAGGCAAAACATACAGTTTACTAACTGGTTAAAAGTAAAATGGCTAGAATATTGCGATATGAATAAAGGATATATTAATAAAACAGAAACCTTTTGGGAGGCAGGGAAAGCTGTCATGCGTGGAGAAATTAAGGGCTATATGGTCAAATTAACGCGCAAGCTGAAAGCTAGAGAGCTACAACTGGCCAACCAGCTTAGGAACACATACAATAGATATCTTCAAACACCACAGCAAGCCACATGGAATAAATACATCTCCGCTAAAAATGAAAGGGAGGATTTTTTTAGAGAGAAATGGACAAGGGAAGATCTCAAGGCAAGGTCTAAGTTTCAAGGGTACCAGGGGGTTTCAGCCAAACATTTGGTTAAAATAATAAAGTTTAGACAAAAGAAAAATATCATCACAACAATAAAAGACGGCAACAAGGTAATAACTCAACCTACAGAGATCAGGGAAGCATTTTATAAGTATTTTCATAAGATATATACTAGTAGGGGAATAGATGAAAGGGCTAAGGCCCAATTTTGGGCAAAAGTCAATTTACCTAACATATCAGCAAATGATTTAGAACTTATTAACGTGGCTATAACAGAGTCAGAAGTAGCCAAGGTAATACATAAGATAAAATCTGGGAAAGCAGCAGGCCCTGATGGTCTCCCGATCGAATTTTATAAAATTCTATCAACCACAATTGGCACCACATTAAAGAAGCTATACAATGATTACTTCTTATTACAAGCCCTAAAATCCCCCTATTTCACAGATTCAATTGTCACTTTGATATATAAGAAAGGCAAAAAGCCGGATGACTTATCCGCCTACCGGCCAATCTCCCTGTTAAATCAGGACTATAAAATCTTGATGTCAATTATTGCTGACAGATTAAAGAGTGTTATAGGCAAACTGATACATTCAGACCAGGCAGGCTTCATACCAAATAGGAACTCGGTTCGGAACATGAGAAGAGTACTGACTGCTGTGGACCACTTTCACCAGATCGGCCAGCGGTGCAGAAGTGATTATCACAATAACAAGAAAAAAGATTTCGCCTTAGTCACCATTGACGCTGAAAAAGCTTTTGACTCCATTGAATGGAACCATCTTATAACCTCTCTTGAAAACTTTGGTTTCTCTGGCCGACTGGTTGATCTGGTGAGAATGGTCTACAAGGAACCTAGGTCACAGCTTCTAGTAAACGGGGAATTAACGCAACATATTATCTTAGAGAAAGGAACCCGCCAGGGCTGTCCCCTATCCCCACTCCTATTTGATCTCGCCTTAGAACCTTTGGCAGTATATCTGCGACAAACAATACAACCAGTTAAGATTGGGAGAGAGACGTTACTCATCTCTCTGTACGCTGATGATATACTTCTATTTCTTCAAGATACAGTAAAGTCTATCCCAAGTGTCTTGGAAAGTATCACAGAGTATAGTACTTTCTCTGGTTATAAGATCAACCCTAATAAATCAGAGTTATTATGGGTCAATAAAACACGACAAAGTTGTAACTATATCTTTAGAGAAGTGAAGGCCATTAACTATCTAGGGATTAAGATTACCAGGAACCCTAGGGAATGGTATCAGCTAAATTTCAAGGAATTCTTCGATAAAATTCAAGCTAATCTTAATAAATGGAACTTACTTTTTTGTCAATTTCGGCCAGATGTATGATAGTTAAGACAATTATATTCCCTAAAATCTTATTCCTGCTACAAAACTTACCCCTTCTTGTCACAAGGAAAGATATAATTAGATATAACAAGGCCTGCTCTTCCTTTATTTGGGGGAAGAAGAGACCAAGAATCTCTATAGAAAAAATGTGCAACTCCAGAGAATACGCAGGGTTCTCGATTCCAAACATAAAATATTATAACTTAATAGGCCTGGCCAAATTCGGACTAGACTGGCTTACTAATTCAGAATACGTAACATATTATAAGTTAGATGCAGAACTGATCAGACCTTTTAGCCCAATAGCGATATTACATTGTCCATATAGAAAACTGCCCCAGAATGTAGATAGAATGCTTACATTTGTCAATATTATTAAAGGATGGCAGTTATATTGCTCCCTTGTGGGACAGGAATTTCGTGTGTCCCCTTATTTACCGATTATCGGGTGTGTGGATTTTCCACCAGGTCTAAACCATAAAGTATTTCTCGATTGGAGGGAGAAAGGATTAATCTACTTTGCGCAGCTAAAAAATGATAGGGATGGTCAGACTTGCACATTTCAGAGTCTTGTAGAACAATATCGTTTCCCAAACAATAATTTCTATGCATACTTACAGGTACGTCACTATATTGAAAGCTTTAATAGAGAAGTGGCAACTGAATGGGGATTAGTTAAAATAGCATCAGGTTTAAAACTCTACCAAGCTGGGAAACGTTCTATTTCCTGGTGGTACCAAAAAATTTTGACAAATAAGGGATTGGAACATATTAACCAGGTCAAGGAAAAATTTAATAAATATTTTGAAAGATTACAAGGTGAGGACATATTACAAAGTACTAAACTTGCGGCCGAGGCGACTTCATGTACTAGCTGGAGAGAGTCACAGTGTAAAATCATAAATAATTTTTACTTGACTCCAGCTAGAATGGCTAAATGGACAGAGTCCAAAGCAGGGAACTGCTTTAAATGCATACGGGCAGGGGCAGATCTTTTACATTGTATCTGGAGCTGCCCAAAAGTAAGGCAATATTGGGCAAAGGTTCAGTATTGGCTGAATTGCTACTTACAGAGTAAAATCGAATCACAGGCAGAACATATATTTTTCCTAAAAAATTTGGCTATTACGGGGGATAGACAGCTGGTTAATCTAGTTATACTGGTCGCACGGAGTCAGCTTTTTAAAAAATGGAGGCAAAGAGAAATTCCCAGTATGAGCGAAGTCATTAATATTATTAAAACACAGATGCTCATAGAAAGGCAAAACCTCAGGGTTGACTCAGAAAAGCAGTTTAAGAATTATTTTAAAAAATGGGGAAGCCTGATTAGTTCTTGGACACCAGAACAGCAGGGTCATTTCTTAAAGCCTTTTCAGAACGCAGTACAATTTTTAGAGTTGATTGTATCCGGGGTATTACCCAGGTCATGGTTGATAGAGAGGGCCAGTTGATACAGGTCAACAGTAACAGGGTTTTTTTTTTTTTTTTTTTTCTCTTTCTCTCTTTTTTCTGTTTTTTTTCTCTTTTTTCTCTGTTATTTTGTTTCTACCCCTCCCTCCTATGCTATAGTGTTAAATGTTGCTCTGTTGGGTTTTTTTTTTGATGTTGAAGCACATAGATATTTAATTTAGTAAAAATTGAATATATGTTACTCAGAACTTTTCCTTTCTTTTTGGAAGGATTATTTTAAGTTTGGAAAAAAAGTGAGGTCAAGAACAAGTGGTTTTCTTTTTTTTTCTGTTTTTCTTTCTCTGTTTGTTTACACCAACCAATCCCGGTAAGGGAGAAATCTAAGACATGTATGATATAAGAAATGGACTGTTAAGCTAAATGTGTGTATATACAAAGATTCTACTTTGTGAACTGATTTTGTTGTATTATATGATGAACCTCAATAAAAAAAAAAGAAAAAAAAAAAAAAAAGAGAATGACTGGGGGGCAGAGCCAGAGGGGGAGCTATATGGGCAGCTTTTGCTGTGCTCTCTTTGCCATTTCCTGTTAGAGAAGAGAATATCCCACAAGTAAGGATGAAGCCGTGGACCGGACACACCAATGTAGGAGAAAAGATGACGCCTGAACCAATATGTCGTCCAGGTAGGGTGCCACAGCAATTCCA
Organism: Bombina bombina; assembly: GCF_027579735.1. NCBI lineage: Eukaryota > Metazoa > Chordata > Amphibia > Anura > Bombinatoridae > Bombina > Bombina bombina. The sequence continues at coordinate 82,994,031 of NC_069506.1, read as the reverse complement.
CAAGAACGGATCACTGCCAAAAGAGCCTTTGAAAAAAATCTAGGAGCCGTGGCTAGACCAAATAGAAGGGCCACAAACTAGAAATTTATGTCCAGAAAGGCAAATCTCAGGAATCTGTGATGGTCCCTGTGAATAGGAACATGAAGATACGCATCCTTTAGGTCTATGGTTGTCATGAACTGACCCTCTTGTACTAAAGGAAGAATGGAGCGTATAGTATCCATCTTGAAGGATGGAACTTTGAAATATTTGTTTAGATACTTCAAGTCTAAAATGGGACGGAAAGTTCCCTCTTTTTTGGGAACCACAAATAGGTTGGAGTAGAAGCCGAGACTCTGTTCCTGCACTGGAACTATCACTCCCAGGGAGGAAAGATGTTGTATACATTTTAAGAACGCCTCTCTCTTTATCTGGTCTGCAGATAATCTTGAGAGATGGAATCTGCCTCTGGGAGGAAAAGTCTTGAATTCCAATTTGTAACCCTGGGATACTATGTCCACAGTCCAGGGATCTGGGACATCTCGTGTCCAGGCTTGAGAGAACTGAGAAAGTCTGCCCCCCACCTAACCCGATCCCGGCAAACCCTTCATGCTGATTTGGAATCAGCTGCAGGTTTCTTTGATTGTTTACCCTTGTTCCAAGACTGATTGGGTTTCCAAGAAGAATTGGATTGTTCCTGCTTGAAAGAAGAAGGGGAAGGCTTTCCTCTAAAGTTACAAAAGGAACAAAAATTACTCTGACGTCCTTTAGGCCTATTCTTCTTATCTTGAGGTAGAAAAGACCCTTTTCCACCCGTAATATCAGAGATAATATCTGTCAAACCGGGTCCAAACAAGGTTTTGCCCTTGTAAGGAGTCGCCAGAAGCTTGACTTTAGAGGAAACATCCGCAGACCAGAATTTCAACCATAACGCCCTGCGAGGTAGGACAACGAAACTAGAAGTTTTAGCTCCTAGTCTAACAACCTGTAAAATGGCATCTGCAATAAAGGAATTGGCCAATTTAAGAGCTTTAATCCTATTTTGAATTTCATCCACGGAAGTCTCTACTTGAAGAGAATCAGATAAGGAGTTGAACCAATAAGATGCCGCACTAGACATAGTGGCAATACACACTGCAGGTTGCAATTGGAAATCTTGATGAACATAAATCTTTTTCAAATAAGTATCCAGCTTCTTGTCCATTAGATCCTTAAAAGAGCAGATAGCCTCAATAGGAATAGTGGTTCTCTTAGTCAGAGTGGAAATGGCCCCTTCAACTTTGGGTACAGTATACCAAGGGGTTTTAATGGAGTCCTCGACAGGATACATTTTCTTAAAAATTGGGAGACGGGGAAAAAGACACCCCTGGTTTTTCCCATTCCTGTGACATAATCTCCCTAGCATGGTCCGGCACAGGAAAAACTTCAGAAGAGGTCAAAGAAACTATTACGTTTACTAGTTTTCTAACGAGTGACATCTAAAGTAGCTAAAACCTCCTGTAACAATACACAAAGGTGTTCAAGCTTAAATCTGAAGGATACCACCTCAGCCTCAGAAGAAAGAATTATACTGTCTGAATCTGAGATTTCACCCTTAGAAAGTCCTGATGTATCTTCCTCATCAGATTTATGAGAAAGGGCAACTTGGGAAGCAGAACTGAGGACAGGCACCTTACTTTCTGAATTTCTAGATTTCCTCTTGCGTTTTCCCTGTAATCTGGGAATGGCAGCTAATGCCGCAGATACAGCTGAAGATACCTGGGCAGAAATTTCTGCTTTTAAATAAACTCCACTAGGAGTTATAGAGGAACCGCAAGGCACTGCATGTGATGCCATTGAGGCTTGGGACATAGCAGGAGAAAGCTGAGGTATTATTTTAACAGCATCATCCTGAGAGACATTAGGCTCAAAAAGTTTACCTTTATTTTGCAAGGTTTTCTTGAGACATGAAGAACAAAATTGCATAGGAGCTGCAATTTGTGCATCTAAACATAATAAGCATGAATTCATGAGAGCAGGTACAATACAGGACCACTACAAATAAGACCGGATCACCCAGAAATGGAGAAAAAACAACTTTTCTTCAGAAACATTATGAAGTAAAGCCGGTCATGTGACCGCAACTGCCATTATGTTGTCTGCTGCGACACAGAGAGGCACTAAAAATAGCTTCCTGGTACGCTGAGTACCAGAAATAACCATTTTTTCAAATCTGACAGTTTAAAATGTTGCATTGTTTTATTTTAAAGCAAAGGGGAAATTAATAAACTGCTGAAATAGAAAATCCAGCCTTACTTTCAGTTTAAACTTGTATTGTTTTATCAAGTATATATGAGTCAGAAAATAAAGCCTAATACAAACATTTTACCTATTCTTTTTAAAAGAGACCTTTGATAAAGAAAGAACAGAGTAGCCAACTCTGGCTTTCTAAACTAGGGCAGTAATTGTTAGGAAAACGCAGTAAGTACCTCTTTACAAGTTCCTAACTGCTTTAAAGCCACCACTACCCGACTGCAAGGAATGACATGTAATAAGGCTATACCCCAAAACTTGCTTGTAGATGAAATCAAAAAATTTCTTCAGACACCTAAACTTCACCTCCTCCATGCACCGAAGGCAAAGAAAATGACTGGGGGTTGTGGGTAAAGGAGTGATACTTAACAGTTTAACTGTGGTGCTCTTTGCCTCCTCCCAACAGTAATAACTCAAGCCGTGGACTCACCATATCTTAGGAAAGAAATATATTTCCCCTCATGTTTTAAAGACCTCATCTTTCAGACAAAAACATACTCATTGCCCTCCACAAACCTTCTGTATACATTTAAAACAATGCCATTTGTATATTAATGAATGACTAAAAACAAGTTTTGTATTTTACTAACCTGTGTCCACTGAGGGTTGCCGTATCTCTCACTGCTTGAGCAGTTTCTGAAGCAAAATCCAACGCTCCTGCAACAGGTTTTGTCACAGTACCAACCAGACCTTTTCCTAAGCCAGATATGAAGCCACTGACTCCACCTTCGGTTTTGACTCCTTCCACTGTTGATGTTATTACACTTGTTAGACCACCAATGATACCTGTGGAAAATAAACAATAATTATATAAAGAGAATGTTTCTTGGACCATTTCTAATTTTTTTCTAAGTCATTATTATAATAAGAAGGGCATGCACTATTAGAGATGATAGAAATCATAGTTGCATGTCCCTATAACTGTATTACTGATTCATTTCTGATTTAGTTGCATGGTGCACTAAAGAGAACAAGATACTGAGCTGTTGTTCGTTCCTGGTAGAGCACTCCTCTTTCTGTATAGACTAATGTGGCACTACACGATTTCAATTGTACAAATGTTTTTTTTTATTTAGCATAAATAAAAAGCTATGAGGAGAGGTTAGCTAAACTGGCTCTATTTTCTCTAGAAAAAAGGCACTTGAGAGGCGACATGATTACTTTATATAAATATATTCAACGCCCATATACAGAGATGGCAGAAGCTCTATTTATTCCAAGAAAATTGTTTGTGGCAAGAAATCACAATTTAAGGCTGGAGGAACGGAGATTTAATCTCCTGCATAAGAAACATTATTTCACTGTAAGAGCAATAAAATTGTGGAACCCATTACCAAAGGAGATAGTGAATGCCAATACCTTAGATGCATTTAAAAATGGTTTGGATACATTTCTGGCTAGAAACAGAATTCAGGGATATGATTGCTTGTGTTAAACGGGTTACCTATGAATGGAATTAATTTAAGGTCAACTAGAGCTTTTTTTGTAAGTATATTGGATTTGTTTAGGTTGAACTTGATGGACGTTGGTCTTTTTTTCAACCTAATCTACTATGTTAGCATAACCCTCTCAGCTAGTTGGCACATTTGATTGCCTGCAGTCAGTTAGGATCAGACTGAAATGAGTATAATAAAAAATGGGATGACTTTGGTAAGAATTAAAACATATTAGGCATAGAAACACATGGTAGTTTACAGACAGCTTTTAGTTACTACATTTTCTACATGAAAAACTCAAACAGTGCATTACAAACAAGCTCATACCATGAGCAAGTCCATGAATTCCAGCAACAAGATGCTCTCCGCTAGTTGCTCCATGGTATCGAATATATTCCCGTTCTGTTTGGTGTCTATTATCCATGGTCTTTCCTAAGCCATCAGAAAGAGTTCCTGCGAACTGGAAAAGATATTAAAAATTGTATATTATACATTAACAAAACACATACGCTGAGATTACAAATTGCGCGCTGACTGCAGCGGACGTGCGGTATGTTTTTTCTTTAGACTCACTAGCCCCAGCGGTCCTTTTGTTATTAAATAGTATTTAACAAAACTATATAGAAAAAGTAGAACAAAATGAAAGAAAGGGGTATAAAAAAAAAAAGTGATAAAACAATATACTATCTGTCAACAAACTAGGCTGCACACGGGTCACCAATAAAGCATAAAAATGAACAGTCATAAGGATAAATCCACTTATCCAGCAAATGAATTGTTGTAAATAATACATATAGTATTGTTACTTTTAATAACTGAAAATTCTGTAAAATTGTGAGAACTGTCCCTTTAAGATTACTTTTTTTTTTTTTTTAAATATACACAACAGTAAATTTGACACAGGTTTTACCCCACAGGAATCTACTAATCTTAGAATTGTAAAGTTTTAACACTGACTTCAAGTATATTTTTATTTTGAAATAAACATTAAAAACATTACATCAAAGAGGACAAAATTTTACTTAGCAAAAGTAATTTGTTTGTAGAAAAACTCCCAAATTCTGCGATGCTTACTATTTAATAATTTGTAAAAGAGTTTTACTTTCTGTTTATTTCACAATTCAGATCAATTTAAAAATTCATGGTAACAAAATGTATTCCCATCAATAAATTAAGGGGACATTGAAATAAAAAAAAATATTCTGGGGTTATTTAATACACTGTGCTGGGATTTTGTATTTTCTTATAAAAAATGAAGTTGGTAACAATGGGTTCCTGGACTTCCAGTGAAAAGACAGAAAGTAGATGTGTGAGGTTCTTTACTTCTAACAGATCTTATACTGATTGCAATCTCAAAAAATATATTCTATCTTACCCAGATTGTAAGACATTCCTGCAGTGATATGTAGAATTCCACTAATAAAATGAAATAAGTAAATAAATAAATCAAATCTGAAAGACTGAAAAACTGAAAAGATAAACTTAACAAGAATTTGTACAACTGGAGTGTTCTAATCTAAAAGACCAGATTGGGAGGAAAAAAAGCCTAACTGCATCAAGCAATGTCATGTGAACTACATCTGGATAAAAATAGAACTAGCTATCTGGAAAATCTTCTAATTTTTACAACCCTTAAAGGAATGGTGGGCCCTGTACACGGGGGAACATAGTGGGAGGTGCCCTTTGACCGGATGGGAGGAGGAGGTCCTGGTGTAGTAGGAAGAGAGATAGGAGGAAGTCGTTGGCGGCGTAGGGCGTGGTGAGGCCAGTATAGTTACTTACCTGGTCACGGAAGGAGCGCCTGAAGAATTTCCCTCCACCCCCCCCCCCCTTTTTTTCTTTTTCTTCTTGTTGGTAAAATGTCACTGCTTTTGGGGGCGGTGTGCTAGCATCATCAATTTTCAGACCAAGGCAGAGCTAGGTAATTTGCTTCTTGGGCACGGGGTCCCTTGGAGCTGGTCATAGGGGGATGGAACGGATTTAGCGCCGTGCTAAGTCCAATTGAGTGGAAAAGATGGCCTGGTCTGGGATGAAGTATTAACCTTGGGTTGGTTAAAGTTATGTAACGTGATGCTAGCGCATTAATGGTAATGATGGGGAAATGCAATAGCTGGTTTGTGTATTATTGCACTTTTTAATTTATGATGTTATTTAAGTTTATGTCAAGTTAATAAACAGGCTGTGGCCAGAATTTTATACCACGATTATGTGTCTGTCTTAATTTTGTTAAATGTTAAGTTAATAATTATGTGGTTATGGGGGCCAGTAATGGACGACTCAGAAGGTCAAAGACATTCTTTAAAAAGAAAATGCTAACACAAAGAACATAAGCTTTCAGGGTTGCAAAGCAGACCAGGGAAAAAACAAAATACTATTAATTCTGGAGGAACAGTAGAACTTTTGAATAGAAATAGTCTACTTCTAATAGCAGAAAAAAGGAAGAAAATGGAAATATGGATGAAGATGAACTGGCGCGGAGGATGACAGTTTCTTACTTTGCATTCATGTGGGTAGAGAGCTTTTGCAATTAGTTTCCTCATCTTCTTGTGGGGTATGAAGAAGGACCAGTAGTTCTTTTTTATTATTTGCTGCTTTTAACAGGCAATGTCCAGTGACGTTATTGCATGTTAACCAAAGTCATGCAAAAAGGGAGATACGTTCTCATTGTTTATGCTGTAGGAGACCTAGATCTCAGCTAACAACACTACCCTAAGATTTCATCATAATAGTTAAGCGACTGATCCATTGCCTTGACCAAAGTGGAAAAAAAGATGTTTGCTTCTATACAAGAGTGAGAAAGAACTATAGATATTTGCCAAAAGAATGTGTAAGATGCAATTTTATCCAAATACCAATAAATAAAAAAAGATGACAAAATATTTCTTATAGTTTTTATGAAACATTTCAAAAGGAAAATAGGGGCGATCTCCAAGTCTCAACTATTACTTATAAGATTCCGGTAAAGGCAGCATCAACATACCTTGCGTTCTTAAAGGGCTATTAAATTCAGTGACATTACATAACCAACAAGTTCATAATAAAAAGACAATGCAATAACACTTATTCTGAATTTCAAGAGTATTATATTTTTTTAATGCTAAATGGCAGTTTCTTCCAATTTCCATCCCCCTGTATCACCTGGCATCCATCAGCCAATCACAAAACACATATAATATATATATACCATGAACACTTGCACATGCTCAGTAAGAGCTGATGTCTCAGAATGTATGCTTATAAAAATATTGCTATGACTAAGGCTCTATAGCCGAAACGCGTAAGCCCTAGTGCTGCGCCTGCACTCGTGTCTACTAGTTTCTCCATGTAATCGCTTTTAATGATGAATAAATAAAATTTGTTATTTTTTACCGGAGCATCCAGCACTCCTTCTTTGACGTATAAAAATATTGTGCATATTTTGATAATGGAAGTGGAATGGAAAGTTATTTAAAAGTGCATTCGATATCTGAATCATGGAAGTTTAATTTTGACTGTAGTGTTCTTTTAATGTAGGAATCCTGTTTGATCATTTATTCAGCTCTTAAGCAAGCTAAATAACTTACAGCAATATTTAAGCTTATGAAAATAATTCATTGTGGTGTGTGAACAAAAGAAGACGTTTTAAATTAATATAAAGTAGCCATCTGGAAATATACATGCAGTTGCAAAGGCAGAAGACAATGAAATATGTTGAAAGCACAAATACTTAAAACAGAACACCCCTAAAACTAACTTAAAATCTACTGACCTTTGTTTTACCTCTTTAAAAACTCACAGGAATGCTATTTTGAAGAAAGGTTATCAAAGTGTTCATGGATATTCAAATCTGTATGACAAATTTTCCTGAAACAAGATATAACTTCCCTATGGTATGTTTTCCCTAGATACTTGCAGCATTTTCTGTAGCTACTGAGCTTGCCAGTTAGCAAGGCAATATCAGACTGCTTGATGGAAGATACATCTACCACCATAAAATCTCCACTTGCATTTTAGCCAATCAGTGCTGACTCCTAGGTCATTTTGCTGAAATGAGCACAATGTTATCTATATTGCACACATGAACTAGCGCTGTATAAAAATTGTCAAAATTCACTGAGATAAGAGGCGGCCTTCAAAATTAGCATATGAGCCTACCTAGGTTTAGCTTTCAACAAAGAATACCAAGGGAACAAAGCAAATTGATGATAAAAGTAATTTGGAAAGTTGTTTCGAATCCCATGTCCTATCTTAATCATGAAAGTTTAATTTTGACAAGACTGCCCAAGTTTTTAAAATGATGTTGTTCCGTTTTAAATAATAAATAACTTTTAAAGTTTGCTTGGAGGCTCGCTGGATTTCTTACGCAATTCAAGACTGTCCCTTACAATTTTCCACTAATATTAAGACTTCCTTACTCAAAGGGAAATTATACACCAATGTTCATATAACTGCATGTAATAGACACTACTATAAAGAATAAAATGTACAGATACAGATATAAAAATCCAGTATAAAACTGTTTAAAAACTTACTTAGAAGCTTACAGTTTAGTTCTGTTTAAAAGGTTACTGGAACACCCACTGCAAGTGGGAAATATCAGACACTCCCCCCTCCCCCTTCCTTTGCATATGAAAAGACCCTTTACACAAACAGAAGAAGCTGGAGTAGGTATATGTTGGTATTCTCCTAAAACTTTGGGGCTTGGTTAGGAGTCTGAAAAGCAGAGCAATGTTATTTAAAAATAAGCAAAACTATCCATTAAAAAAAAAAAAAAACTTTATGGGCTTTATAAATAGATCATCTACAAAACATTTATGCAAAGAAAAAACGAGTACATTTTGAGTACATTTTGAAATTTGTCAGAAAAAAAATATTTACTGCTCATTGTTATTGTATTGTCTTTCTATTATGCACTTGTTGATTATGCAGTCATTAAACATTTAGACTAAACATTATTACAATTGCATGTAAGTGGATTAGCAGTCTTGAAATTAACCCAAAAGCATCTTTCTGTCAGTGTGTGTACACAGGTGTGATTAGCAATGGCGGTGAATGCAGACACCCTGCAGGTTACAGTAGGATCAGTCAATACTAAGAGAAAAAGTGAAACATCTGCTAGCTAATGCCAAATCCTATTTAATGGCAGATAAGATAGTTTTCTAAGTATGAAAAAAATCCATATTCTGTAGGTTAAAAGTTCACTGCCTCAAATTCTGTCTACTGCCCTCCTTAAGGATAAAATAATTACTGCAATAAGTTCAAATAATAATTTAGTAACATTTTGAAGAGTCAGAGAATATATGTTAAACTATCACATTTATAAAAACAATATTGCTTCTATCTCCTTAGTTGATGCAGTTTTTTTATACTATATGTAGCAGAACAATTTGAATTTCCGCTGTTGAATGTTGAGTAATTTGTTGCAGTTTACTAAATTAAAAATAGTAAAAAATAATAATTCTGTGGCTCACTAACCACTTAGAAAAAAAGTATAATGTAATCATTTTGTAATGTTAAACTGTAAAATTACAAAATGAAAACAATGTATTGCTTTTTAATTATCTTCTACACATGCTAAAACAAATATTTTGAGGGGCAAACACTTAAAGGGACACTGAACCCAAATATTTTCTATTGTGATTCAGACAGAGCATGCAATTTTAAGCAACTTTCTAATTTACTCCGATTATCAAATTCTTTTCATTCTCTTGGTATCTTTATTTGAAATGCAAGAATGTAAGTTTAGATGCTGGCCCATTTTTGGTCAACATGCTGTGTTGTTCTTGCTGATTGGTGGGTAAATTCACCCACCAATAAACAAGTGCTTTCCATGGGTCTGAACCAAAGAAATAGCTTAGATGCCTTCTTTTTCAAATAAAGAAAGCAAGAGAACGAAGAAAAATTGATAATAGGAGTAAATTAGAAAGTTGTTTAAAATTGCATGCTCTATCTGAATCACGAAAGAAAAAATTTGGGTTCAGTGTCCCTTTAAATTTAGAATAAAATTTAAAGTACTTATCAGACTATATTATATATACATACAACCACTTTAAATGCAGAAATTGCAAGGTTAAAGGGACTTTAAACCCACAATTTTTCTTTCATGATTCAGATAGAGAATACAATTTTAAACAACATTCAATTTTACTTCTATTATTTAATTTACTTAATTCTTCAGATATTGTTTCTTGAAGAAATAGCAATATACATGAGGCATTTGTGTGTAGCCACAGCCTATTTACATATGCTTTTCAACAAATGATATCAAGAGAATGAAGCAAATTAGGTAATAGAAGTTGATTGGAAAGTTGTTTAACATTGCATGCTCTTTCTAAAACATGAAAGAAAAGAAAATGTTGGTTTCATGTCCCTTTAATTAGATTCCCATTCCATAAACCACAAAGCATGTGCACAATTCTGCCTATACAGGACCAGGCCTTGAGAAGAGAGTGCCAGTGGTGTCACAGAATCTGCTCATGCCCAGCAGAGATATGAGAACTGACCATTTGGGGAGCTGAATGGCAGATACACTATAGGAAAAAGAGGATGTGCCAAATTAAACTCCTTTTTTTTTTTTTTTTTTTTTTAAAAAAAGGATTATTTTCTCCCACAGGATATTTAAAGGGACACTGAATCCAATTTTTTTCTTTCGTGATTCAGATAGAGCATGCAATTTTAAGCAACTTTCTAATTTACTCCTATTATCAAATTTTCTTCATTCTCTTGGTATGTTAAAATTGTCTTTAGTAGAGAAGAGAACTCCTTTAAAGAGACATGAAACCCCAAAAATTATTTCATGAGTAACCCCTTAAAGGGACATGAAACCCAAATTTTTTCTTTCACGATTTAGAAAGAGCATACAATTATAAACAACTTTCTAATTTACTTCTATTTTCTATTTTGCATCATTCTCTTGATATTCTTTGCTGAAAAGCATATCTAGATATGCTTAGTAGCTGCTGATTGGTAGCTGCACATAGATGCCTCGTGTGATTGGTTCACTGTGTGCATTGCTATTTCTTCATTAAAGTATAAAGAATGAAGCAAATTAGGTAATAGAAGTAAATTGGAATGTTGTTTAAAATTGTATTCTCTACCTTAATCATGAAAAAAAATGTTTCGGTATAGTGTCCCTTTAATGACCGAGGACGTGCAGGGCACGTCCTCTAAAAAAAGACAGTTAACGCCTGAGGACGTACCCTGCACGTCCTCGGTCTGTAAAGCAGCTGGAAGCGATCCTGCTCGCTTCCAGCTGCTTTCCGGTTATTGCAGTGATGCCTCGATATGGAGGCATCCTACAATAACCCTGCATGGAAATCCGATGCAGAGAGAGCCACTCTGTGGCACTCTCTGCACCGGACATCGATGGCCGGTATCGTTGGTGGGTGGGAGCTGACATGGGAGGCGGGTGGGCGGCCATCGATGGACCGTGTGATGTGGAGGTGGGCGGGATCAGGGGCGGGACTGCCGGGGGCGCGCACGTACGCGCGCATGTGCACGGGGGGAGGCGGGCGTATGCACGGGGCGGGAGCGGGTGGGAACCGCTACACTACAGAAAAAAAAAATAATAGTGGGAAAAAGTCAGAAAGGGCCAATTAAAAAATAATCTAAGGGATCTTGGAGGGGTGGGGGGTTGGTCTTGGGTGGTGGGGGGGAGCTACACTACAGAAAATGAAAAAAATAAAAAAACACATTTTTTTTCCTCTAAACTGGGTACTGGGTTAGAGAGCTGTTTGGTGGGGGATCAGTGAGGTTGGGGGCTAAGGGGGGATCCTACACAGCAGCATATGTAAATATGCTAAAAAAAAAACACACCAAAACCCCCAAATATACCTTTTATTTTAGTACTGGCAGACTTTCTGCCAGTACTTAAGATGGCGGGGACAATTGTGGGGTGGGGGAGGGAAGAGAGCTGATTGGGAGGTATCAGGGGGTCTGATGTTTCAGGTGGGAGGCTGATCTCTACACTAAAGCTAAAATTAACCCTGCAAGTTCCCTACAAGCTACCTAATTAACCCCTTCACTGCTAGCCATATTACACGTATGATGCGCAGCGGCATTTAGCGGCCTTCTAATTACTAAAAAGCAACGCCAAAGCCATATATGTCTGCTATTTCTGAACAAAGGGAATCCCAGAGAAGCATTTACAACCATGTGTGCCATAATTGCACAAGCTGTTTGTAAATAATTTCAGTGAGAAACCTAAAGTTTGTTAAAAAGGGAACAATTTTTTTTTATTTGATCGCATATGGCGGTGAAATGGTGGCATGAAATATACCAAAATGGGCCTAGATCAATACTTTGGGTTGTCTACTACACAACACTAAAGCTAAAATTAACCCTACAAACTCCCTAATTAACCCCTGCACTGCTGGGCATAATAAGCGTGTGGTGCGCAGCAGCATTTAGCGGCCTTCTAAATACCAAAAAGCAACGCCAAAGCCATATATGTCTCCTATTTCTGAATAAAGGGGATCCCAGAGAAGCATTTACAACCATTTGTGCCATAATTGCACAAGCTGTTTGTAAATGATTTCAGTGAGAAACTTAAAACTGATCGCATTTGGCTGTGAAATAATGGCATGAAACATACCAAAATGGGCCTAGATCAATACTTTGGGTTGTTTACTACACTAAAGCTAAAATTACCCCAAAAAGTTCCCTACATGCTCCCTAATTAACCCCTTCACTGCTGGGCATAATACACGTGTGGTGCGCAGTGGCATTTAGCGGCCTTCTAATTACCAAAAAGCAATGCCAAAGCCATATATATCTGCTATTTCTGAACAAAGGGGATCCCAGAGAAGAATTTACAACCATTTATGCCATAATTGCACAAGCTGTTTGTAAATCATTTCAGTGAGAAACCGAAAGTTTGCGAAAAAGTGAACGATTTTTTGTATTTGATCAAATTTGGTGGTGAAATGGTGGCATGAAATATACCAAAATGGGCCTAGATCAATACTTTGGGATGTCTTCTAAAAAAAAATATATACATGTCAAGGGATATTCAGGGATTCCTGAAAGATATCAGTGTCCCAATGTAACTAGCGCTAATTTTGAAAAAAAAAAAAAAGTGGTTTGGAAATAGTAAAGTGCTACTTGCATTTATTGCCCTATAACTTGCAAAAAAGCAAAGAACATGTAAACATTGGGTATTTCTAAACTCAGGACAAAAATTAGAAACTATTTAGCATGGGTGTTTTTGGTGGTTGTAGATTTGTAACAGATTTTGGGGGTCAAAGTTAGAAAAAGTGTGTTTTTTTACATTTTTTCCTCATATTTTATATTTTTTTTATAGTAAATTATAAGATATGATGAAAATAATGGTATCTTTATAAAGTCCATTTAATGGCGAGAAAAACGGTATATAATATGTGTGGGTACAGTAAATGAGTAAGAGGAAAATTACAGCTAAACACAAACACTGCAGAAATGTAAAAATAGCCTTTGTCCCAAACGGTCAGAAAATGGAAAAGTGCTGTGGTCATTAAGGGGTTAAGATAGAGATTACAATTTTAAACAATTTTCCAATTTACTTCTATTATTTAATTTGCTTCTTTCTCTTGTTATTCTTTGCTGAAAGGTTTATCTAGGCAAGCTCAGGAGCAGAAGAGAACCTTGGTTCTAGCTTTTGATTGGTGGCTGCATGTATATATCGATTGATTGTGATTGGCTCACCCATGTTAGAAAGCATTAGTGCATAGCTGCTCCTTCAACAAAGGAGAGAATAAACAAGAGAATAAAACAGATTAGATAATAGAAGTAAATTAAAAAGTTGTTTAAAATTGTATTCTCTATCTGAATCATGCGAGAACATTTTTGGGTTTCATGTCCCTTTAAATGATAGGTTGTGATTCTGTAGCAAACATTCCAAAAGGAAAATCAAAGTTTTTTTCCAGGCATTACATTCTTTGCAATATATATGAGGAAAAATAGGATCCTGCCCATCTGCCTTCAGTATTTTGTCCTGTTGAGATAGATCTGAAGATAGCAAGATCACATACAAAGCATAAAGCTGTATCCATATTCCAATCTTCTCAGCACAGCACCTATTATCCACTTACCTGTTTAGATCAATAAACAGCCAATGGAAAAACTTTCATGAAACTGAGAAAAACATTTGATGTTTCCCACATCAAACATCAGATAGCAACACTTCAATGCTGAATACATCTTATTGTAACACAACGGATGCATTACCTGTCTTGAACATGTCTTCAAAAAATAACAAGGGACTACTGGGCCACGTGGCAGCAGTAATGGCAGACAGAGCTAACATTTGAACCCTCAAAGTGCTTGTACTTAAAGGGACAGTTAAGTCAAAATTAAACGTTCATGATTTGGATAGAGCATGCAATTTTAAACAACTTTCCAATTTACTTCTGTTATCAAATTTGCTTCATTCTCTTGGTATCTTTTATTGAAGAGTAAAACTAGGTAGGCTCATAAGAGCTCAGGAGTGTGCACGTGTCTTTAGTACTCTATGGCAGCAGTGTTTTGCAACATTATTTGTAGCTTTGTTATACAATGTTTCAAAACACTGCTGCCATTTGAGTACTAAAGGCACGTGCACACTCCTGAGCTCTTATGAGTCTACCTAGTTTTACTCTTTAATGCTCTATTTGAAACATACAGCATGAATCCAATGAATTTACGTGCAGTTGCATCCATGCAAACAAGACATCCCAAATTCTAAAATGTGCTGAGGCTATAGATATATTATGAGCTTTCAAAATTGTATTCAGCACAGGTTTAGAAAGTCAAACCTTCTTTAAAGGGTACCACTTAGTCTCTAAGTTAAAGGGACATTCAACACCAGAATTTTTGTTGTTTAGAAAGATAGATAATCCCTTTATTACCCATTCCCCAGTTTTGCAAAACCAACACTGTTATATAAATACACTTTTTACTTCTGTGACTAACTTGTATCTAAGCATCTTCTGACCGCCCCTAATCACATGACTTTTAGTTATTATCTATTGACTTGCATTTTAGCCAATTAGTGCAGTGTCTGCCACTAGCCACGAGCGTGATCACAATGCTATCTATATGGCCTACATGAGCTTGCTCTCCCCTGCTGTGAAAAGTAAATAAAATAGAGGCGGCCTTCAAGGGCTTAGAAATTATCATATGTGCCTTCCTAGGTTTGCTTTCAACTAGAATACCAAGAGAACAAAGCAAAATTGTTGCTAAAAGTAAATTGGAAAGTTGTTTAAAATTACATGCCCTATTTGAAAAATGAAAGTTTTTTTGGGACTTGACTGTCCCTTTAACCTTTGAAAGGCCTGTGGATCTGAAGGGGCAGGCACTGCATCAGGTAAGTCTGCACTGCAGTAGGTCTAGAGGAAGAGACCATTTTTTTACTGATATGATAAGAATGTTTGAGGCTGCACAGATCTACCCAAACAATGACTTTGCTCAAGGTCTAGAAAAGCAAAAATGTGCTTGGATTAAAGCTGCCTTCAGATCTCAGTTCTAGGAGTGAAAGGCAACTCAACAAGAAAGGTCTGGATAAAATTTGCGTTTCAATTCTTCTCTAAAGGGGCACAGCAGTCATTTTACCAAAACTCTTGCCACAAAGTTGGAAGCACCCAATTATCTCAAATGCCTTGATATACCTGTAGCATTACAATGACCCTTCACTGGAACTAAGGAGCTTAGCCCAAACCCTGATAAAAAATGCCCCAAACAATTATCACTCCTCCACCAAAAATAGGTAGTTCTCCTGCCTTCAACCACACCCAGATTTTTCCATCAGACTGCCAGATAGTGAAGTTTGATTCATCATTCCAGAGAACAGATTTTCACTGTGACAGAGCCCAGTGGTGGTGTGTTTTTTACAAGTCCAGCTGACACTTGGCATTGTGCATGCTGATGTATGGCTTGTGTACAACTGCTCGACCATGCTCTCCTATTTCTTGAAGGTCTACACACAGTTCTTGTGCTGATGTTGCTTCTAGAGGGAGTTGGAAACTCTGTAGTGAGTGATTCAACAGATATTTTTTTACCTGCTATACACGTGGTTTAGCACTTCATGGCTGCGATGTTGCTGCACGTAGACACTCCCACTTTACAATAATAGCACTTACAGTTGACTAGGGTATATTTAATAGGGCAGAAATCTCACAAACTGACTAATATCAAAAGTAATGTGCCACACTTAAAGGGATAGTCTAGGCCAAAATAAACTTTCATGATTCAGATAGAGCATGTAATTTTAAACAATTTTCCAATTTACTTTTATCACCAATTTTGCTTTGTTCTCTTGGTATCCCTAGTTGAAAGCTTAACCTAGGAGGTTCATATGCTAATTTCTTAGACCTTGAAGGCCACCTCTTTTCAGAATGCATTTTAACGGTTTTTCACCACTAGAGGTGGTGAAAATATATGAACTGTTAGTTTACATATTTCATATAGATAACACTGTGCTCGTGCACGTGAAGTTATCTGGGAGCAGGCACTGATTGGCTAAACTGCAAGTCTGTCAAAAGAACTGAAATAAAGGGGCAGTTTGCAGAGGCTTAGATACAAGATAATCACAAAGGTTAAAAGTATATTAATATAACTGTGTTGGTTATGCAAAACTGGGGAATGGGTAATAAAGGGATTATCTATCTTTTAAAACAAAAAAAATTCTGATGTAGACTGTCCCTTTAAAGTCACTGAGCTCTTCAGTGCGACCCATTGTACTGATAATGTTTGTCTATAGAGATGTAATGGCTATGTGATGGATTCTATGCACCTGTAAGCAATGGATGTGCTATGTGGCTGAACTCAATAATTAGCAGTGGTGTCCACACATTTTTGGTCGTAAAGTGTAGATTTTCCCATATACATTTTCCACTAGGGACACTAAATCAAATTAAACTTTCATTATTCAGATAGAGCATGTCATTTTAAACAACTTTCCAATTTACTTCCAGTAACAAAATGTGCACAGTCTTTTTATATTTAAACGTTTTGGGTCACCAGCTCCTACTGAGCATGTGCAAGAATAAGCGTGTATACATTTGTGAATGGCTGATGGCTGTCACATGGTACGTGTATGCATTTGTGATTGGCTGATGGCTGTCACATGGTACAGGGGGAGTGGAAAAAGACATATCTTTTAAAATTGTCAGAAAAAAATCTACTACTCATTTGAAGTTCAGACTAAGTGCTATTGCATTGTCTTGTTATCTTGCATTTGTTGATTATGCAAATCTACTGTGTTGACTGGTCCTTGACATTATACATCAATTTTAATATAATTGCATGTAATAGACACTACTATAACGAAGAATATGCACAGAAACTGATATTAAAACTTACTTAGAAGCAGCACCCCCCTCATTAAACAATTAGGAGCCGCAAAACTATACATTGTTACAAAGACACTCCCAGGTGGGCTATATAATGGATGATCTACAAAACATTTATGCAAAGAAAAATCTAGTGTACAATGTTCCATTAAGGTCATAATTTAAATACTGATCTTACATTTTAATATCTTTTAGGACACATAAAATATCTCTCTGCTGGTGATTTAAAAGGTAATTAAATACAGTAAAATTGAATAATTTACAAGTGCATAATAAAAAGACAATGAAATCACATGTTATTATTATTTATTTGTATAGTACCGCAGAATTCCGTAGCGCTGACTGAATTTCAAATCAGCAGTATTTTTTTTTTCTGACAAATTTTTTTCTTTCCCCATTTGACGCCCCCTGTATCACGAGACAGCTATCAGTCAATCACGGACTAGTATACGTATACAATGTGAACTTGTGCACATGCTCAGTAGGAGCTGATACCTCAGTAAGTGTGCATATAAAAAGACTATGCAAAATTTGATAATGGAAGTAAATTGGAAAGTTTCTTAAAACTGCATGCTCTCTTTGTATCATAAAAATGCAATTGTGACTTTAATGTCCCTTTAAGGATATTATTTGAATGCCTTCACTGTCTTGTCTTTATTTACTGCAAGCCCTGTAAAGCATGACAGAATCTGTTGGCACATTACAATTATAAATTTGTATAAACCTAATTTGCCCTGTAAAGCAGTAAGCGGTAGAGTCCTTAGTTGTACATAGTTATGCACTTCCTATTAGTTTCACCTTACATTTAAAACATTTCCTAATCCCTTTATTACACAGATCATACTTTTAATGTCATTTAATATTTTAATACTTTTGTGTACATTAAATAATCAGTAATTTTACATATTTTAAGGTTAGTTAATGTACCTGCACCAGTGTATTAAATGGAGACTCAAGTCAAAATTAAACCCTCATGATTCAGATACAGCAGCAATTTTAAACAACTTTCCAATTTACCTCCATTAACAAAATGTGCACCACCTTTTTATATTTACAGTTTTTAAATCACCAGCTCCTACTGAGCATGTGCAAAAATTCACACAATATACATATATGCTTTTATGATTGGCTGATGGCTGTCACATGATATGGGGGAGTGGAAATAGACATAACTGAAATTTGTCAGAACAAAATGAGTATTTGAAGTTCAGACTAAATGCTATTGCATTGTGTTTTTATCATGCATTTGTTGATTATACAAATCGACTGTATTTACTGGTCCTTTAAGCAACTATAAGAATATATTTTACAGCGTATTTATATCTCTGATAAGGTGCTATAGAGTCAAATGTTTGTAATTCTATACAAAAAGTTTTTTTTTTAAGTTAGGCTCCCTTATCTCTGATTTATTGCAAACAACAAAAAGCACCACTATCTCTATTTTGTTACAAACAACAATAATAAAAATCAATTAATTAGCTCACAGCTCAGTGTTAAATAAACTAAGTAATGTATTCTGACAATAGCATGTTGGTTCGGTAATCTGTGAAGCCCCCTTGCTGGGCAGTCGGTATAGAAGCCTGATTAGCTGTGTATCCCAGGGGCAGCTCCTGCTGGTTTTATCTCTGCAGATGCCTGATGGAGCTTGGTAGCTTCCCCCAAAGACCTCCTGTGAAGCTGTCCCAGCAGGTGTCTGATGGCAATAGTTTTGTGTTACAGGCTAAATAAGTGATCCCTGCAGGAGCTGCCGACTGTTTTCACATACACAGAAGGCAGTCAAAAGTCCACAGCATGAACTTGGAATGACCCCAACTGGAGAGTCACGACGGGTTCATTGAGAGGCCAACTGTGCTTTATTAAACACAACTAATACTCTTAACAGATAACTTTCAGAAAGGAAAAAAAAATTAACCCACACTTACCCAAGTCATGTTTTTGCTTTTATAATAAAGCTTTTTTTTTTCTAGTTTCCCTGTCTAATTTCTATTTATTTTCTAATAATTTCCCATTACTGCAAAAGTAAAAAGACCCTTGAATCACTGTATACAATTATATCTTACTGTTGCACTTGAATAGTTCAAATTAAACAAATAGGGTTAAGCACAAAATGAGTGAAAAGCAAGTGTCTGTTTACGCTTGGCAGGATATATGTATGTTATGTTTCACATCTAGGTTATTTATTGCCATACTCTATATTCAAGATAAAAAAAATATTCCGCCTAGGGTGAAAAACTTGACATATTATTTATTACAGCCTGGTACATTTATCTTAGGGTATATAAAGGTATTTAATACTTCCTGTAATTAACCTCTCAATGAGTCAAAAGGGAAACAAATGAGTTAAGAAACAGATCTGTCAATGTCAGTAAAGGAGGGAAAAAAAATGTCTACATTAAAAAACAATTATAAAACAGTGGTACTATTTAACCCTTTCCTGACGGGACTTATTTGTCTTCATCGGAACAAAGTTCCGATGCAAACAAATAAGTAAAAATGTAAATAACGCAATCGTTCATGTTTCAGGGGGAAGTGCCTATGACGCTAGGCACCCCCCTCCCACCTGCAAGGACGTTCCATGCCGTCCTTGCGGCGCCAAAGCACTGCGCAATTAGGAGGGCATGGAACGTCCTAAAGGAGGGAAGGGGTTAAGGGACATTAAACTGCTGAGTGTGTATTGATCGTGCTGTTGTTTTTCCTCCGGTGCCTGCAGCTCTTTTTAAAACATTTGTTTATTTTAACGCATTACAGAAGCCAGTTGGTAAAGCTCTGCATCATTATACTGGGCACCACCATCTTGGTGCGCACGTATTGTTGTATCATGTGACAGAGGCAGTGCACTTTTTTACTGCTGCACTTTGCTATTTGTATTCGTTCACACAGTAGAAAGCAGTTTTTACACAGATTCAGACTTGCACCTGAAATAATCATGATACATTTTCATAGTCATATTTTAGACAAAACTGATTACCCACGACCTTTGAAATCAACAACGTAGACTGAAAATATACAGTGAGTCAGTGGAAAGATTCACCTGCTCTCAGAAATGATGGGCCATGTCTATATAATATCACACTGCAGTTGTCCGAAATAGAAAAATTCACAGTTTCATTGAATTCCAAAGCTTGCCCTGCATCTAAAATGCAATCCAACAATGTGAAACCTTTTGCAATACCACGTACACCAGATTTGAAAAGGGCAAAGCAATTATGTTCCCTCAGTTGGAATTGGAGATTCATGTGTAAATTCTAGACCAGAGGCTTCCAAACTTTTCATTAGTGCCTTTGATGTTACAGGTAAATTCCAGAGCATCACTACTTTTCTCCAAATGCATTAAGATGTATATATATATATATATATATATATATATATATATATATATATATATATATATATATATACACACACACACACACACACACACACATACACATATAATTTATGCTTACATGATAATTTAATTTATTTCATGATGGAGAGAGTTTGCGAGCCATCACATGAGGGATTTTAATTAAGTTCAGTCACCATCTTATAAAAGAAAGTGTATATATATATATATATATATTTTTATATATGACCATGAGAAGTGATGCAGGAACAAAAGACAGTGGCTACAGATGTAAAGTCTTGAGTAAAATTTTATGATGGAGGTGACAGTTTTGAGGATGTGGTGGGAATTTCAAGGTTTCTGTTCTGTTTCTTTCTAAACTGTTTTGGGCTAAAGGAAATTAGCTATGAGCTGAGCTCCAATGTAGGTATATGGCTAACACGAACTGCAAGACTATGAGCCCCACTTCCCAGTTATCTGTTGGTTGTCCAGAATTTTTGTGGAACACAGGTGTCAACCCCAACAATCATGGTGAACTACTTAACCCCAGTATTTACTAACTTGAAAAGTTACTCATGTTTGGATAAAATAACCGATGCAGCGGAGCCAATGAAAAAGTGTACAATGAACCATGAAGCAGAGGCTTTGTCCGTAATTAGCCACACTCACAAATGTAGAATTGCTGCTTTAAGATTCACTTTATGATGAACGCTAAAAGAAATGTTATACATCCCTTTGAAACAAATGAGTGATACACTATTAGTTTAGTTCTAGATATATCTGAACAGATGTGGATTTGCTCTGTGTGAAACAGATGAAATATCAGTTGTCTTCTAAGCTTCTTAGTCACGCTTAATCGTATCTGGTTTTCATATGAAAAAGAGAAAAAAATCTCTCTAAGAACTGATCTTTGATATAGGGAAATCAACTATGTTGTAAGGAGATTAGCCAACAATTAGCTGCTATGTTTCCCATGGCACAGAAGTCTTTCTATAATTAAACAGATTTCTATCATGCTTCTGAAAAATCACCATTTAAAACATGTTAAATCTGTTATTTTTTCATCTAATTGAGTACATTTTGAAATGTATTACATTTTTTCGTATAAAAAAAAATCTTGTGCTAAGAAAAAATGTTTTTATGCTTATGAGGCATGTCCACCAATAAAGCGGTGCTCTGACAAAATGCAGACGAAGCATGTTCCGAGTTCGGCCGAGGGCAGATATGCTCCAGAGTGCTCTGTTCTAATCAGAGCCTCTGGTGCCGCAACCGCCTCTGAAAACCTATCCATGGGTCCCAGCCCGCACGTCTTGTAATTCTCTGTCTGGGAATTATCTATCTATTTATCTATCACATTTATCTATCTATCAAATCTATTTATCTTTCTAATCTACCTATCTATCTATCTATCTATCTATCTATCTATCTATCTCGTGGCCGGACTGTTAGCTGACAGCCACTTGTCTGTCGGACTATTATCCGTCGGCCAAATGTCTGCCAGCTAACAGTCCGGCCACGCAATAAAGCAGTGGGAGTTGTGGTTATCGACCAATGAGCAATCAGGGCTTGGGGCCCAGTTGTATTTCTTTAGCATAGCCTTTTATTATTATTATTAATAATAATAAAAATAATATTATTATTATTAGCACAAGCAATAATACAATGACATTTTTTATCTTCACCAAAGAAACATCTGTTTAGCAACCCAAAAATTCTTACATGATTCAGATATATACAATTTTAAATACCTTTCCAATTTACTTCTAAATCTAATTTGCTTCATTCTCTTGGTATTCTTTGTTGAAAAGCATGATAACTTTCCAATTTACTGCTATAATCTAATTTGCTTCGTTCTTTTGGTATACTTTGTTAAAAAGCATACCTAGGTAGGCTTAAGAGCTAGCTGCAGATTGGTGGTTGTACATATCATTGGCTTATCAATGTGTTCAGCTAGCTCTCAGTAGAGATTCCAAGAGAATGTGACAAAATTGCTAATAGAATGTCTAAATGTCTCTAAAATTAGACATTTCCTTACACAAGACACAACTAAGATTTTAATCCACTCTCTCATCCTTTCCCGTCTCGACTACTGCAACTCCGTCCTCTCTGGTCTACCTAGCAGCCGCCTAGCTCCTTTACAGTCCATAATGAATGCCACTGCCAGGCAAACCTTCCGTACTCGTCGCTCTTCATCTGCTGCACCTCTCTGCCAATCCCTTCACTGGCTTCCTCTTGCCTCCAGGATTAAACACAAAATCTTCACACTGACATATAAAGCCCTCAACTGCACTGCTCCCATTACATTTCAGACCTTGTCTCCAGATACTCTCCCTCTCGTCCCCTTCGCTCTGCTCACGATCTCCTCCTCTCTTGATACTTCCTCACATTCCCGTTTACAGAACTTCTCCAGACTGGCCCCCATCCTGTGGAACTCCCTGCCTCGCTCCACAAGACTCTCCCCTAGTTTTAACAGCTTCAAGCGCTCCCTAAAGACTCTACTATTCAGGGATGCATACAACCAACACTAACCTTTCCTAACTCCATTGCTTTCCCCTTGAACACCTTAGAATGTAAGCCTATGAGCCCAGCTGTTTGTAGATCGCCTTCATAAGAGCCGAATACAACGGTGCAACTCTCAGCAGGGCCGTCTACCCACTTGATCCCTATAAATGTTATCCTGTATATCAACTATGTTTATAGCGCTGCGGAATCTGTTGGCGCTCTACAAATACCTGTTAATAATAATAAATAATAATAATAGAAGTAAATTGGAAAGTTGTTTAAAACTGTATATTCTGTCTGAATCATCATATAAAAAAATTTGGTTTTTATGTCCCTTTAACTCAACCACTGGAAAAAAATATTTTCATATATGAACTTTAGAGGGCCACAATCATTTTAAAACTATCAATGGAATGATGATAACTAGGGTCCTTATGATCACATTGTCAAAAAAAAAAGAGCACCACGTCGCCCCTATACATCAAATGACAGACGGACAAGTTTTGCAACTAGAGAACAAGTGGGCAGCTGATAGTGTATATCTGCTGCCTGCATTTAACATTGCACAAGGAAATGCTTCTGCTGCGCCACCCCCTGCTCTCACTCGACAAATAATGCGTAAGCAGGGTCTGTCTGTCAATCACACCGAACAAATGAGTCATATGACTGCTGGTTCTTAACTAACTGGAGTCCAGTGTATAAACAGACTCATTTAGAAACAATTTAAGAAATGTGTGCAAGTGTATTCATTTGTTTTTGATTGAGAGGGTATTTAAATCAATTTGCCTAATGCAACAGTTACTAACTGCTACATATATAGTGCCTGGGGTACTACAGTTCAGTAAGTCTGATCTTTTCATTTTATATAAGAAATGTACAATTGGACACACTATGATGCCATTTGCTGTTCTAAATTGCTGGTATACAACACCATACAGTTTGTGAGGCTGAATTAGCAAGGCAGTGTCTATTTTACACTATGGAGAAGTCGTAAAGGAGGAGAAAGGGGTTTTAAAAGATAGGAATAGAAAGCAGAACATAGAGTCAACTACCTGTAACCCTACATAATAAAACATAGCAAGATAAGAGTTTATCATGTGCAAATAATAGATTATAGATGAGCCTTAGATCTGGTATATCCAAAATGATACAATGAGCTACAAACGCAATATAACCAGAGCAAAAAAAAGTGGTTTGGTTAAAGTAAGAATAGAATATGGTAGAATTAATGGAAGCAATCTTAAAGGGACATGAAACTCAAAATTTTTCTTTCATGATTCAGATAGAGAATACAATTTTAAACAATTTTCCAGTTTACTTCTATTATTTAATTTGCTTCTTTATTTTGTTATTCTTTGCTAAAAGGTTTATCTATGAAAGCTCAGGAGCAGCAGAGAACCTAGGTTCTAGCTGCTGATTGGTCACTGCATATATATATATATATAAGATAACAACTTAATATCTATGGAATGCATTGGCTAAAACGGAGCCTGCTGCAAAACTCTAAGAACTAGGTTAAGGTTCCAAGGAGGAGCAACAGGTTTAAAACACAGGCCTGATTCTGACCAGAGCCTGACAAAAAGATTGAACATCTGGCACATCCGCCAGATGCTTATGTAAAAGAATAGATAATGCAGAAATCTGACCATTCAGAGAACTGACAAACAACCCCTTCTCCAGACCATCCAGAAGAAAAGACAAAATTCTAGGAATACTGACCCTACTCCAAGAGTATCCGTTCGATTCACACCAACAAAGGTATTTATGCCATACCTTATGGTAAATTTTACGAGTAACAGGCTTGCGAGCCTGAAGCATGGTATCAATGACCGACTCAGAAAACCCACGCTTAGCCAAAACTAAGCGTTCAATCTCCAAGCAGTCAGCTTCAGAGAAACGAGATATGGATGGAGGAAAGGACCCTGAGTTATAAGGTCCTTTCTCAGAGGTAACCTCCAAGGAGGAAGAGATGGCATCATTACTAGGTCTGCAAACCAGATCCTGCGAGGCCATGCAAGAGCTATTATAATTACAGACGCTCTCTCTTGTTTGATACGAGCAATGACTCGTGGAAGAAGCGCAAACGGAGGAAACAGGTATGCTAGACCGAAAACCCAAGGAACCGCCAGAGCATTTATCAGGACGGCCTAAGAATCTCTTGACCTCGAACTGTACCTTGGAAGCTTGGTGTTCTGACGAGACACCATCAGATCCAACCCTGGTACCCCCCACATGAGGGTTAACCTGGAAAACACCTCCGGATCAAGAGCCCACTCCCCGGGATGAAAAGTCTGTCTGCTCAGAAAATCTGAATCCCAGTTGTCCACTCCTGGAATGTGGATGGCAGACAGAAGATAATTGTGAGCTTCCGCCCACTGAATAATCCGAGCCACCTTCATGGCCAAGGAACGCCGAGTTCATCCCTGGTGGTTGACGTAAGCCACTGAGGTGATGTCTGAATGGAACCTGATAAACCGGGCTAAGGACAACTGAGGCCAAGCCATCAGAGCATTGAAGATCGCTCTCAACTCCAATATGTTTATGGGGAGAGAAGACTCCTCCCGAGTCCATAGGCCCTGAGCCTTTAACAAGTCCCAGACTGCTCCCCAGCCTATTAGGCTGCCGTCCGTGGTCACAATCACCCAGGAGGGTCTGCGGAAGCATGTGCCCTGAGACAGATGATATTGAGAAATACACCACGAGAGGGAGTCTCTTGTCAACTGGTCCAGATCTATCCTCTGAGACAGATCTAAATGGTCTCCGTTCCATTGTCTGAGCATGCATAATTGCAGAGCTCTCAAATGGAATCGAGCAAAGGGAATGATGTCCATGGAAGCGACCATCAGACCAATTACCTCCATGCATTGAGCCACTGATGGTCCAACAGTAGACTGTAGAGAGAGGCAAGAGGAGAGACGTTTGGATTTTCTGACCTCCGTCAGAAAAATCTTCATAGATATGGAGTCTATGATTGTCCCTAAGAAACACACCCTTGTAGCTGGAACAAGGGAACTCTTCTCCAGATTCAGTTTCCATCTATGGGAACGTAGAAAAAGGCAACACGATCTCTGTATGAGTTTGCTAGTTGAAAATATGGCGCCTGAACCAATATGTCGTACAGGTAAGGCGCCACCACAATTCCCTGAGACCCGATAACTGCAAAGAGAGTCCCCAGAATCTGATAACTGTCTAGCAGGAAGATAGCTCAGAAGGTGTGAAAGGACACATACTCCTTACAGAGACCTGTAGAAAAAGAAAGAACAGAGTAACCAACTCTGGCTTTCTATAACTAGGGCAGCAAATATGTTAGAAAACAAACCAAGGGCCACCTCATCACTTTCTAACTGCTTAAACGCCACCACTACTCTTACTCAAGAGATTGACGTGGACACAGCTAAACCCAAATCCTTGCTTGCAGGGAAATCTATCCGAAAAAGTAATAAATATCTTCAGACACCGAACTTCACATCCTCCATTGACAGAGGCAAAGAGAATGACTGGGGGTTATGGGTAAGGGAAGCAATACTTAACAGCTTTACTTGGGTGCTCTTTGCCTCCTCCTACTGGCCCGGAGTGAATATCCCACTAGTAATTGGAATTACGTTGTGGACTCGCTAAGGAAAGGTCATTCGATTTCAAGATGGCTGGGCCTTAGCGAGTAGAAGGACATGGCTGTTCTCCATTTCTCCACTTGACTACAATTCCATTCATTCAGACCAAAAGCATTTATAAGAATTAGGGTGGATATCACATATATTGAAAATAATCTAATGCAACTTAACATTTAGTTGAAATGATGATGATTATGGTGTAAGCCATGGAGAAAACAACATATAATTGTTTCTTTTTAATGTATGAATGGTTAAAATATCCATGATAAATTCAATGAATGATGGAAAAGAAAGTAAAGTGTTACTGTAATACAGGGGTTAACAAATCTGTTTAAAATGTAGGAAACCAGGCAGTGGTATTTCTATATAGATATATACACCAAGATTACGAGTTTTGTCGGCAAAGCCGTGCGGTGCTAACGCTCAGATCCAGCTCACCGCTCACCTACAAACAACGCTGGTATTACAGGTTTTTAAAAAGTGAGCAGAGAGCAAAATTTAGCTCCACATCTCACCTCAATACCAGCGCTGCTTACGGTAGCGATGAGCTGGAAAAGCATGCTCGTGCACGATTTCCGCATAGGAAACAATGGGGCAGATTCGGCTGAAAAAAAACACCTGCAAAAAAGCAGCATTCAGCTCCTAACGCAGCCCCATTTTTTCCTATGGGGAAATACATTTTATGTCTACACCTAACACCCTAACATGAACCCCGAGTCTAAACGCCCCTAATCTTACACTTATTAACCCCTAATCTGCCCCCCCGACATCGTCGCCATCTGCATAATCTTATTAACCCTTAATCTGCTGCTCTGGACACCGCCGCCACCAACATTATACCTATGAACCCCTAATCTGATGCCCCCCAACACCTACATTATATTTATTAACCCCTAATCTGCCGCCGCCAACGTTTCCGCCACTATAATAAAGTTATTAACCCCTAAACCTAAGTCTAACCCTAACCCCCTAAATTAAATATAATTTAAATAAATCTAAATAAATTTACTAGTATTAACTAAATTATTCCTATTTAAATCTAAATACTTACCTATATAATAAACCCCAAGCTAGCTACAATATAACTAATAATTACATTGTAGCTATCATAGGGTTTATTTTTATTTTACAGACAACTTTGTTTTTATTTTAACTAGGTAAAATAGTTATTAAATAGTTATTAACTATTTAATAACTACCTAGTTAAAATAAAGACAAATTTACCTGTAAAATAAACCCTAACCTAAGTTACAATTACACCTAACACTACACTATAATTAAATCCCTAAATTAACTACAATTAAATTAAATAAACTAAATTACGAAAAAAACCCACTAAATTACAGAAAATAAAAAAGAAATTACACATTTTTATACTAATTACACCTGATATAATTCCCCTAATAAAATAAAAAAGCCCCCCAAAATAATAAAATTCCCTACCCTACACTAAATTACAAACAGCACTTAAAAGGGCCTTTTGCGGGGCATTGCCCCAAAGTAATCAGCTCTTTTACCTGTAAAACAAAAAATACAATATCCCCCAACATTAAAACCTACCACCCACACACCCAACCCTACTCTAAAACCCACCCAATCCCCACTTAATAAAACCTAACACTACCCCCTTGAAGATAACCCTACCTTGAGACGTCTTCAACCAGCCGGGCACAAGTGGTCCTCCAGAGGGGCAGAAGTCTTCATCCGATCCGGGCAGAAGAGGACATCCAGACGTGCACAAGTCTTCATCCAGGCGGCATCTTCTTTCTTCTTCCATCCGGAGCGGGTCCATCTTGAAGACATCCGACGCGGAGCATCCTCTTCCATCTGACGGCGACTGAAGAATGAAGGTTCCTTTAAGTGACGTCATCCAAGATGGCGTCCCTTCAATTCCGATTGGCTGATAGAATCCTATCAGCCAATCGGAATTAAGGTACAAAAATCCTATTGGCTGATGCAATCAGCCAATAGAATTGAAGTTCAATCCTATTGGTTGATCCAATCAGCCAATAGGATTGAGTTTGCATTCTATTGGCTGTTCCAATCAGCCAATAGAATGCAAGCTCAATTCTATTGGCTGATTGCATCAGCCAATAGGATTTTTCCTACCTTAATTCCGATTGGCTGATAGGATTCTATCAGCCAATCGGAACTGAAGGGACGCCATCTTGGATGACGTCACTTAAAGGAACCTTCATTCTTCAGTCGCCGTCGGATGTCTTCAAGATGGACCCGCTCCGCTCCGGATGGAAGAAGATAGAAGATGCCGCCTGGATGAAGATTTCTGCACGTCTGGATGTCCTCTTCTGCCCGGATCTGATGACGACTTCTGCCCCTCTGGAGGACCACTTGTGCCCGGCTGGGTGAAGACGTCTCAAGGTAGGGTGATCTTCAAAGGGGTAGTGTTAGGTTTTATTAAGGGGGGATTGGGTGGGTTTTAGTGTTGAGGGGGGGTACTGTATTTTTTTTTTTTACAGGTAAAAGAGCTGATTACTTTGGGGCAATGCCCCGCAAAAGGCCCTTTTAAGGGCTATTTGTAATTTAGTGTAGGGTAGGGAATTTTATTATTTTGAGGGGCTTTTTTATTTTATTAGGGGGATTAGATTAGGTGTAATTAGTTTAAAAATTTGTAATTTCTTTTTTATTTTCTGTAATTTAGTGAGTTTTTTTCCCCGTAATTTAGTTTATTTAATTTAATTGTAATTATTTGTAGTTAATTTAGGGATTTAATTTAATTATAGTGTAGTGTTAGGTGTAATTGTAACTTAGGTTAGGGTTTATTTTACAGGTAAATTTGTCTTTATTTTAACTAGGTAGTTATTAAATAGTTAATAACTTTTTAATAGCTATTGTACCTAGTTAAAATAAATACAAAGTTGCCTGTAAAATAAAAATAAACCCTAAGATGGCTACAATGTAATTATTAGTTATATTGTAGCTAGCTTAGGGTTTATTTTATAGGTAAGTATTAAGTTTTAAATAGGATTCATTTATTTAATTGTAGTAATTTTTTTTGTTTAATTTAAATTATATTTAAGTTAGGGGGGGTTAGTTTTAGGGTTAGACTTAGGTTTAGGGGTTAATAAATTTAGTATAGTGGCGGCGAAGTTGGGGGCAGCAGATTAGGGGTTAATAAATGTAGGTAGGTGTCGGCGATGTAAGGGACGGCAGATTAGGGGTTAATAATATTTAACTAGTTTTTGTGAGACGGGAGTGCGGCGGTTTAGGGGTTAATACATTTATTTAAGTGGCGGCGATGTCCGGTCGGCAGATTAGGGGTTAAAAACTTTAAGTGTTTGCGATGTGGGGGGGGCTCGGTTTAGGGGTTAATAGGTAGTTTATGGGTGTTAGTGTACTTTTTAGCACATTAGTTAAGAGTTTTATGTTACGGCGTTAGCCCATAAAACTTTTAACTACTGACTTTTAAATGCGGTAGGAGTCTTGACAGGAGAGGGTGTACTGCTCACTTTTTCCAGCAATCGTAATACCGGCGTTAGGAAAATCCCATAGAAAAGATAGGATACGCAATTGACGTAAGGGGATTTGCGGTATGCTAAAATCGCAGAAAAAAAGTGAGCGGTACACCTGTACCTGCCAGACTCGTAATACCAGCGGGCGTTAAAAAGCAGCGTTGGGACCCCTCAAGGCTGCTTTTTAAGGCTAACGCCAAACTCGTAATCTAGCTGATAGAGAATAACCCAAAAAGTTAGGAGCCAGGGGTACAATTCCAGGAGTCAGTGGCTCCCAGGCACCTGGGTTTGTTGAGCCCTGCTGTAATATAAGGTAAATTAAAGTAGTGCAACATGAAGATAAAAAAATTTCATCACATTGTACCTACTTCCTCTCGGCTAGATTTAGAGTTCTGCGGCCAAAGGGGTGCGTTAGCTACGCATGCTTTTTTTCTCCCGCACCTTTTAAATACTGCTGGTATTTAGAGTTCACAGAATGGCTGCGTTAGGCTCCAAAAAGGGAGCATATAGCATATTTACCGCCACCGCAACTCTAGATACCAGCGTTGCTTACGGACGCGGCCAGCTTCAAAACAATGGGGCTGTTTGAGCTGAAAAAAAACCTAACACCTGCAAAAAAGCAGCGTTCAGCTCCTAACGCAGCCCCATTGTTTGCTATGCGGAAACACTTCCTAAGTCTGCACCTAACACCCTACCATGAACCCCGAGTCTAAACACCCCTAACCTTACACTTATTAACCCCTAATCTGCCGCCCCCGCTATCGCTGACCCCTGCATATTATTATTAACCCCTAATCTGCCGCTCCGTACACCACCGCAAGCTACATTATAGCTATGTACCCCTAATCTGCTGCGCCTAACACCGCCGACCCCTATATTATATTTATTAAACCCTAATCTGCCCCCCTCAACGTCGCCTCCACCTGCCTACACTTATTAACCCCTAATCTGCCGAGCGGACCGCACCGCTACTATAATAAAGTTATTAACCCCTAATCCGCCTCACTCCCGCCTCAATAACCCTATAATAAATAGTATTAACCCCTAATCTGCCCTCCCTAACATCGCCGACACCTAACTTCAAGTATTAACCCCTAATCTGCCGATCGGAGCTCACCGCTACTCTAATAATTTTTTTAACCCCTAAAGCTAATTCTAACCCTAACACCCCCCTAACTTAAATATAATTTTATTCTAACGAAATAAATTAACTCTTATTAAATAAATTATTCCTATTTAAATCTAAATACTTACCTGTAAAATAAACCCTAATATAGCTACAATATAAATAATAATTATATTGTAGCTATTTTAGGATTAATATTTATTTTACAGGCAACTTTGTATTTATTTTAACCAGGAACAATAGCTATTAAATAGTTAAGAACTATTTAATAGTTACCTAGTTAAAATAATTACAAAATTACCTGTAAAATAAATCCTAACCTAAGTTACAATTAAACCTAACACTACACTATCAATAAATTAATTAAATAAAATACCTACAATTAAACCTAACACTACACTATCAATAAATTAATTAAATAAAATACCTACAAATAAATACAATTAAATAAACTAACTAAAGTACAAAAAATAAAAAAGAACTAAGTTACAAAAAATAAAAAAATATTTACAAACATTAGAAAAATATTACAACAATTTTAAACTAATTACACCTACTCTAAGCCCCCTAATAAAATAACAAAGACCCCCAAAATAAAAAAATGCCCTACCCTATTCTAAATTAAAAAAGTTCAAAGCTCTTTTACCTTACCAGCCCTGAAAAGGGCCCTTTGCGGGGCATGCCCCAAAGAATTCAGCTCTTTTGCCTGGAAAAAAAACCCATACAATACCCCCCCCCAACATTACAACCCACCACCCACATACCCCTAATCTAACCCAAACCCCCCTTAAATAAACCTATCACTAAGCCCCTGAAGATCTCCCTACCTTGTCTTCACCTCACCGGGTCCCGATCTGTCCAGAAGAGCCTCCGATGTCTTGATCCAAGCCCAAGCGGGGGGTTGAAGAGTGACGTCCATCCTCAGGCTGAAGTCTGGATCCAAGCGGCGGCTGAAGAAATCCATCATCGGGCTGAAGTCGGAAGTCCATCATCGGGATGAAGTCTTCTATCAAGCAGCATCTTCAATCTTCATTCTTCCGGAGCGGAGCCATCTTCTTCCCAGCCGACGCAGATCCATCCTCTTCTAACGACGCCTACTAGCCGAATGACGGTTCCTTTAAATGACGTCATCCAAGATGGTGTCCGTCGAATTCCCGATTGGCTGATAGGATTCTATCAGCCAATCGGAATAAAGGTAGGAAAATTCTGACTGGCTGATGGAATCAGCCAATCAGATTGAGCTCGCATTCTATTGGCTGATCGGAACAGCCAATAGAATGCGAGCTCAATCTGATTGGCTGATCGGATCAGCGAATCGGATTGAACTTGAATCTGATTGGCTGATTCCATCAGCCAATCAGAATTTTCCTACCTTAATTCCGATTGGCTGATAGAATCCTATCAGCCAATTGGAATTCGACGGACGCCATCTTGGATGACGTCATTTAAAGGAACCGCCATTCGGCTAGTAGGCGTCGTTAGAAGAGGATGGATCCGCGTCGGCTGGGGAGAAGATGGCTCCGCTCCGGAAGAAAGAAGATTGAAGATGCTGCTTGATAGAAGACTTCATCCCGATGATGGACTTCCGACTTCAGCCCGATGATGGATTTCTTCAGCCGCCGCTTGGATCCAGACTTCAGCCCGAGGATGGACGTCACTCTTCAGCCCCCCGCTTGGGCTTGGATCAAGACATCGGAGGCTCTTCTGGACAGATCGGGACCCGTGAGGTGAAGACAAGGTAGGGAGATCTTCAGGGGCTTAGTGTTAGGTTTATTTAAGGGGGGTTTGGGTTAGATTAGGGGTATGTGGGTGGTGGGTTGTAATGTTGGGGGGGGTATTGTATGTGTTTTTTTCCATGCAAAAGAGCTGAATTCTTTGGGGCATGCCCCACAAAAGGTCCTTTTAAGGGCTGGTAAGGTAAAAGAGCTTTGAACTTTTTTAATTTAGAATAGGGTAGGGCATTTTTTTATTTTGGGGGTCTTTGTTATTTTATTAGGGGGCTTAGAGTAGGTGTAATTAGTTTAAAATTGTTGTAATATTTTTCTAATGTTTGTAAATATTTTTTTATTTTTTGTAACTTAGTTCTTTTTTATTTTTTGTACTTTAGTTAGTTTATTTAATTGTATTTATTTGTAGGTATTTTATTTAATTAATTTATTGATAGTGTAGTGTTAGGTTTAATTGTAGATAATTGTAGGTATTTTATTTAATTAATTTATTGATAGTGTAGTGTAAGGTTTAATTGTAACTTAGGTTAGGATTTATTTTACAGGTAATTTTGTAATTATTTTAACTAGGTAACTATTAAATAGTTCTTAACTATTTAATAGCTATTGTACCTGGTTAAAATAAATACAAAGTTGCCTGTAAAATAAATATTAATCCTAAAATAGCTACAATATAATTATTATTTATATTGTAGCTATATTAGGGTTTATTTTACAGGTAAGTATTTAGATTTAAATAGGAATAATTTATTTAATAAGAGTTAATTTATTTCGTTAGAATAAAATTATATTTAACTTAGGGGGTGTTAGGGTTAGAATTAGCTTTAGGGGTTAAAAAATTTATTAGAGTAGCGGTGAGCTCCGATCGGCAGATTAGGGGTTAATACTTGAAGTTAGGTGTCGGCGATGTTAGGGAGGGCAGATTAGGGGTTAATACTATTTATTATAGGGTTATTGAGGTGGGAGTGAGGCGGATTAGGGGTTAATAACTTTATTATAGTAGCGGTGCGGTCCGCTCTGCAGATTAGGGGTTAATAAGTGTAGGCAGGTGGAGGCGACGTTGAGGGGGGCAGATTAGGGGTTAATAAATATAATATAGGGGTCGGCGGCGTTAGGGGCAGCAGATTAGGGGTTCATAGGGATAATGTAAATGGCAGCGGTGTGCGGTCGGCAGATTAGGGGTTAAAAAATTTAATAGAGTGGCAGGGATGTGGGGGGGCCTCGGTTTAGGGGTACATAGGTAGTTTATGGGTGTTAGTGTACTTTAGAGCACAGTAGTTAAGAGCTTTATAAACCAGCGTTAGCCCAGAAAGCTCTTAACTACTGACTTTTTTCTGCGGCTGGAGTTTTGTCGTTAGATTTCTAACGCTCACTTCAGCCACGACTCTAAATACCGGTGTTAGAAAGATCCCATTGAAAAGATAGGATACGCAATTGACGTAAGGGGATCTGCGGTATGGAAAAGTTGCGGCTGGAAAGTGAGCGTTAGACCCTTTAATGACTGACTCCAAATACCAGAGGGCGGTAAAAACCAGCGTTAGGAGCCTCTAACGCTGGTTTTGACGGCTACCGCCCAACTCTAAATCTAGCCGTCTGTGAGCTGAAATAGGCCTGTTATGACAATCTGCCATGTCACAAATAATGTAAAATAATAATAATAAAGAACAAGTGTAGTTAATAAATAAATATCAGCAAACCATACTATTCAACAACTGCAACGAATGTCTGTCACAACCAGAACGTAGAAACTTTCATTATAATAATCTCTTAAAGGTATAGCACTGATAATTGTGTCCTTAAGAATAATTATTAAAATGACAACATAAATGAAATACAATTCTTTTATACTTTCTTTTTAATGGCTACATAGAAAGTAGTTAAACAATTAGGAAATGATTTCAAAAATGAAAATGATCAGACATAAAGGGAAATAAAAAGATATGCATTTGTGTGCCAAAATTATGAGTCAGTGCTTCGAATATCTCATTTTCAATATTGATTAGGATCCAAGAATTGAAAAAAAATTGAATAAAAAAAAAAACATAAAAAATTAAGCTAGCAGTCAGAGACAGCGCAGCAAAATCTGACTGAAGTGAACTTTATTTAACCTAACATTGTGTGCCAATTTAAATAATTTAAAACTCTTCACTTAAAAGAAGGCATTTACCACAGCATGTCCTAAGATACATGGAAAAGTCATTACAGGGATAAACAACAGAACTATAAAACAGAACATCATAAAATGGCCAAACCAGATACAACTCATAAATGGCTCATGGTTCATGCAGGTTTTTAAGAGCCTAAATAAATGAAATGTTGAGCATAAGTAATTAATAAGTAAGACCAGGGCAGAGGGCTAACACAAGTTCATCAGAACAAGTAGAATAGGAAAGAGGGCTAACACAAGTGCATCAGAACAACTAGAATAGGACAGAGAGCTAACACAAGGGCATCAGAACAAGTAGAATAGGACAAAGGGCTAACACAAATGCATCAGAACAAGTAGAATAGGACAGAGGGCTAACACAAGAGCATCAGAACAAGTAGAATAGGACAGAGAGCTAACACAAGGGCATCAGAACAAGTAGAATAGGACAAAGGTCTAACACAAGGGCATCAGAACAAGTAGAATAGGACAGAGAGCTAACACAAGGGCATCAGAACAAGTAGAATAGGACAGAGGGCTCACACAAGGGCATCAGAACAAGTAGAATAGGACAGAGAGCTAACTAAAGGACATCAGAACAAGTAGAATAGGACAGAGAGCTAACACAAGGGCATCAGAACAAGTAGAATAGGACAGAGGGCTCACACAAGGGCATCAGAACAACTATAATAGGACGGAGGGCTAACACAAGGGCATCAGAACAAGTAGAATAGGACAAAGGGCTAACACAAGTGCATCAGAACAAGTAGACTAGGACAGAGGGCTAACACAAGTGCATCAGAACAAGTAGAATAGGACAGAGAGCTAACACAAGGGCATCAGAACAAGTAGAATAGGACAGAGGGCTAACACAAGTGCATCAGAACAACTAGAATAGGACAGAGGGCTAACACAAGGGCATCAGAACAAGTAGAATAGGACAAAGGGCAAACACAAGGGCATCAGAACAAGTAGAATAGGACAGAGGGCTAACACAAGTGCATCAGAACAAGTAGAATAGGACAGAGGGCTAACACAAGTGCATCAGAACAAGTAGAATACGGCAGAGGGCTAACACAAGGGCATCAGAACAAGTATAATAGGGCAGAGGGCTAACACAAGGGCATCAGAACAACTAGAATAGGACAGAGGGCTAACACAAGGGCATCAGAACAAGTAGAATAGGACAAAGGGCTAACACAAGTGCATCAGAACAAGTAGAATAGGACAAAGGGCTAACACAAGGGCATCAGAACAAGTAGAATAGGACAAAGGGCTAACACAAGGGCATCAGAACAACTAGAATAGGACAGAGGGCTAACACAAGGGCATCAGAACAAGTAGAATAGGACAAAGGGCTAACACAAGTGCATCAGAACAAGTAGAATAGGACAAAGGGCTAACACAAGGGCATCAGAACAAGTAGAATAGGACAGAGGGCTAACACAAGGGCATCAGAACAAGTAGAATAGGATAAGGGCTATCACAAGGGCATCAGAACAAGTAGAATAGGACAGAGGGCTAACACAAGGGCCTCAGAACAAGTAGAATAGGACAGAGGGCTAACACAAGGGAATCAGAACAAGTAGAATAGGACAAAGGGCTAACACAAGGGCATCAGAACAAGTAGAATAGGACAAAGGGCTAACACAAGGGCATCAGAACAAGTAGAATAGGACAAAGGGCTAACACAAGGGCATCAGAACAAGTAGAATAGGACAAAGGGCTAACACAAGGGCATCTTAACAAGTAGAATAGGAAAGAGGGCTAACACAAGGGCATCAGAATAAGTAGAATAGGGCAGAGGGCTAACACAAGGGCATCAGAACAAGTATAATAGGGCAGAGGGCTAACACAAGGGCATCAGAACAAGTAGAATAGGACAAAGGGCTAACACAAGGGCATCAGAAGAAGTAGAATAGGACAGAGGGCTAACACAAGGGCATCAGAACAAGTAGAATGGGACAAAGGGCTAACACAAGGGCATCAGAACAAGTAGAATAGGACAGAGGGCAAATATAACAAATATTGCCTTTTAAAACTCTGTGTGCTTGAAAATGTTGGGGCCTGAGAATAACTGTGATTCAGTATACAATACTTAAAGGGACAGTCTACACCACAAGTTTAATTGTTTTAAAAGATAGATGATCCCTTTATTACCCATTCCCCAGTTTTGCATAACTAACACAGTTATATTAATATACGTTTTACCTCTGTGATTACCTTGCATCTAAGCATCTTCTGACAGCCCCCTGATCACATTACTTTTTATTTATTATCTATTGTACTTGCAATTTAGTCAATTAGTGCAGTATCTGCTACAAGCCATGGGCATGATCACAATGTTATCTATAAGGCTCACATGAACTAGAAGTTTTAAAGGTTATAAAGTATATTAATATTACAATGTTGGTTGTGCAAACATGAAGGATGGGTAGTAAAGGCATTATCTATCTTTTTAAACAATAACAATTTTAGTGTTGACTGTCCCTTTAAAGGCAGTGCTAAATATCACAATCTCAAAGAAATAAAGGATACAATGGAACACTGTATAATATGTTCTTATTCAGTACTTATTCAACTGCATATTTTGTAGATCTTGCCACTCTCTGGAACTACAAAGGATATAGATAAACAAATCAAAGATCAGTGGTAGTCGCCAAGCTTGCATGTCACAGGTCTTTCCTTACCAAAATAATGCTTTATTCACCCTATGACTGCCACAGTCCTTAATCATGCACCATATAGGTCTGCGTGCTTTGTCATGACATAACTGAAAAGTGCCATCTGCTAGTTACTAGTCCTAAACTGAAAACTGAAATTGGCCTTAAAGGGACCGTAAAGTCAAAATTAAACTTAAATGGATTGGATAGAGCATGTAATTTTAAACAACTTTCCAATGTTCTTCTATTATCCAATGTGCTTAGTTTCCTTATGTTCTTTGTTAAAGAGTAATCCTAGGTGAGCTCAGGAGTGTGCATGTGTCTTTAGCCATTTGGTAGTAGTTTTTTCAACAATGTTTATAGCAAAGTTAGGAGCTTATGGCTAAAGACACATGCATGCTCCTGAGCTCACCTATAATTTCTCTTTAACAAAGGATAAAAAAGAGAACAAAATGAATAATTGAAGTAAATTGGAAAGTTATTTAAAATTGCATACTGTATATAAATCACATAAATCACTAAAGATTAATTTTGACTTTACTGTCCCTTTAAAAAATTAGTGTATTTTATGTTTTATAAGAAAAAAAAAATGGGTACATAAAAATATATAAAAACAAAACATTTCATGTTTTTGCAACTTTATTGCTTCTGCGAAAGGTGAATGTGTGTGTGTCCGGGAATGCCTAGGAGTAGGTAAGTGTGGGAAAGGTTCTAAGGGAGTGTGTCAGAGTGAAAGAAAGGGCTGCGTGTAAGGGTGCAAGAGGTTCTAGAGTAGTGTTTAAGGGAGGGCCAATGTATGTAGCATCTGGAGGTTTAAGTTAATGATGGGAAGAGTGCCTGTTAATGAGAATGTAAGGATGGACGAGTGCCCGTGTAAGTCTAAATATCCCCTGATGGTAAAGTACATAGTGGTCGGAGAGAGCCTGGACATGTGCAACAGTGCCTAGTGGTGTGTGTATAAGTGTAACAGTGCCTAGTGGTGTGTATATAAGTGTAACAGTGCCTAGTGGTGTGTGTATAAGTGTAACAGTGCCTAGTGCTGTGTGTATAAGTGTAACAGTGCCTAGTGGTGTGTGTATAAGTGTAACAGTGCCTAGTGGTGTGTGTATAAGTGTAACAGTGCCTAGTGGTGTGTGTATAAGTGTAACAGTGCCTAGTGGAGTGTGTATAAGTGTAACAGTGCCTAGTGGTGTGTATATAAGTGTAACAGTGCCTAGTGGTGTGTGTATAAGTGTAACAGTGCCTAGTGCTGTGTGTATAAGTGTAACAGTGCCTAGTGGTGTGTGTATAAGTGTAATAGTGCCTAGTGGTGTGTGTATAAGTGTAAAAGTGCCTCGTGGTGTGTATAAAAGTGTAACAGTGCCTAGTGGTGTGTATAAAAGTGTAACAGTGCCTAGTGGTGTGTATACAAGTGTAACAGTGCCTAGTGATGTGTGTAAAAGTGCCTAGTGGTGTGTATAAAAGTGTAACAGTGCCTAGTGGTGTGTATAAAAGTGCCTAGTGGTGCTGGTGCGTATAAAAGTGTAACAGTGCCTAATGGTGTGTATAAAAGTGTAAAAGTGCCTAGTGGTGCTGGTGTGTATAAAAGTGTAAAAGTGCCTAGTGGTGCTGGTGTGTATAAAAGTGTAACAGTGCCTAATGGTGTGTATAAAAGTGTAAAAGTGCCTAGTGGTGCTGGTGTGTATAAAAGTGTAAAAGTGCCTAGTGGTGTGTGTAAAAGTGTAATAGTACCTGGTGGTGTGTATAAAAGTGTAACAGTGCCTAGTGGTGTGTATAAAAGTGTAACAGTGCCTAGTGGTGTGTATACAAGTGTAACAGTGCCTAGTGATGTGTGTAAAAGTGCCTATAGGTGTGTGTAAAAGTGCCTAGTGGTGTGTATAAAAGTGTAACAGTGCCTAGTGGTGTGTATAAAAGTGTAAAAGTGCCTAGTGGTGCTGGTGTGTATAAAAGTGTAACAGTGCCTAATGGTGTGTGTAAAAGTGTAACAGTACCTGGTGGTGTGTATAAAAGTGTAACAGTGCCTAGTGGTGTGTGTAAAAGTGTAACAGTACCTGGTGGTGTGTATAAAAGTGTAACAGTGCCTAGTGGTGTGTATAAAAGTGTAACAGTACCTGGTGGTGTGTATAAAAGTGTAACAGTGCCTAGTGGTGTGTGTAAAAGTGCTTAGTAGTGTGTATAAATGTGTACAAGTGCCTAGTGATGTGTATAAAAGTGCCTAGTGATGTGTATAAAAGTGTCTAGTGGTGTGTATAAACGTGTAAAAGTGCCTAGTGGTGTGTATAAAAGTGTAACAGTGCCTGGGGGTGTGTGTAAAAGTGTAACAGTGCCTAGTGGTGTGTATAAAAGTGTAACAGTACCTAGTGGTGTGTATAAAAGTGTAACAGTGTCTAGTGGTGTGTATAAAAGTGTAACAGTGCCTAGTGGTGTGTGTAAAAGTGTAACAGTGCCTAGTGTTGTGTGTAAAAGTGCATAGTGTTGTGTGTAAAAGTGCCTAGTGGTGTGTATAAAAGTGTAACAGTGCCCAGTGGTGTGTATAAAAATGTAACAGTGCCTAGTGGTGTGTGTAAAAGTGCCTAGTGGTGTGTATAAAAGTGTAACAGTGCCTGGTGGTGTGTATAAAAGTGTAACAGTGCCTAGTGGTGTGTATAAAAGTGTAACAGTGGCTAGTGGTGTGTATAAAAGTGTAACAGTGCTTGGTGGTGTGTAAAAAAGTGTAACAGTGCCTAGTGGTGTGTATAAAAGTGTAACAGTGCCCAGTGGTGTGTGTAAAAGTGCCTAGTGGTGTGTATAAAAGTGTAACAGTGCCTAGTGGTGTGTATAAACGTGTAAAAGCGCCTAGTGGTGTGTATAAACGTGTAAAAGTGCCTAGTGGTGTGTATAAAAGTGTAAAAGTGCCTAGTGGTGTGTATAAACGTGTAAAAGTGCCTAGTGGTGTGTATAAACGTGTAAAAGTGCCTAGTGGTGTATATAAAAGTGTAAAAGTGCCTAGTGGTGTGTATAAAAGTGTAACATTGCCTAGTAGTGTGTATAAAAGTGTAAAAGTGCCTAGTGCAGTGTGTAAAAGTGCCTAGTGGTGTGTATAAAAGTGTAACAGTGCCTAGTGCAGTGTGTAAAAGCGCCTAGTAGTGTGTATAAAAGTGCCTAGTGGTGTGTATAAACGTGTAAAAGTGCCTAGTGGTGTGTATAAAAGTGTAAAAGTGCCTAGTGGTGTGTATAAACGTGTAAAAGTGCCTAGTGGTGTGTATAAACGTGTAAAAGTGCCTAGTGGTGTATATAAAAGTGTAAAAGTGCCTAGTGGTGTGTATAAACGTGTAAAAGTGCCTAGTAGTGTGTATAAAAGTGTAACAGTGCCTAGTGGTGTGTATAAAAGTGTAACAGTGCCTAGTAGTGTGTATAAAAGTGTAACATTGCCTAGTAGTGTGTATAAAAGTGTAAAAGTGCCTAGTGGTGTGTATAAACGTGTAAAAGTGCCTAGTGGTGTGTATAAACGTGTAAAAGTGCCTAGTGGTGTGTATAAAAGTATAAAAGTGCCTAGTGGTGTGTATAAACGTGTAAAAGTGCCTAGTGGTGTGTATAAACGTGTAAAAGTGCCTAGTGGTGTGTATAAAAGTGTAAAAGTGCCTAGTGGTGTGTATAAACGTGTAAAAGTGCCTAGTGGTGTGTATAAACGTGTAAAAGTGCCTAGTGGTGTATATAAAAGTGTAAAAGTGCCTAGTGGTGTGTATAAACGTGTAAAAGTGCCTAGTAGTGTGTATAAAAGTGTAACAGTGCCTAGTGGTGTGTATAAAAGTGTAACAGTGCCTAGTAGTGTGTATAAAAGTGTAACATTGCCTAGTAGTGTGTATAAAAGTGTAAAAGTGCCTAGTGCAGTGTGTAAAAGTGCCTAGTGGTGTGTATAAAAGTGTAACAGTGCCTAGTGCAGTGTGTAAAAGCGCCTAGTAGTGTGTATAAAAGTGTAAAAGTGCCAAGTGGTGTGTATAAAAGTGTAACAGTACCTAGTGGTGTGTATAAAAGTGTAACAGTGCCTAGTGGTATGTATAAAAGTGTAACAGTGACTAGTGGTGTGTGTAAAAGTGTAACAGTGCCTAGTGTTGTGTGTAAAAGTGCCTAGTGTTGTGTGTAAAAGTGCCTAGTGGTGTGTATAAAAGTGTAACAGTGCCCAGTGGTGTGTATAAAAATGTAACAGTGCCTAGTGGTGTGTGTAAAAGTGCCTAGTGGTGTGTATAAAAGTGTAACAGTGCCTGGTGGTGTGTATAAAAGTGTAACAGTGCCTAGTGGTGTGAATAAAAGTGTAACAGTGCCTAGTGGTGTGTATAAAAGTGTAACAGTGCCTAGTGGTGTGTATAAAAGTGTAACAGTGCTTGGTGGTGTGTATAAAAGTGTAACAGTGCCTAGTGGTGTGTATAAAAGTGTAACAGTGCCTAGTGGTGTGTATAAAAGTGTAACAGTACCTAGTGGTGTGTATAAAAGTGTAACAGTGCCTAGTGGTATGTATAAAAGTGTAACAGTGACTAGTGGTGTGTGTAAAAGTGTAACAGTGCCTAGTGTTGTGTGTAAAAGTGCCTAGTGTTGTGTGTAAAAGTGCCTAGTGGTGTGTATAAAAGTGTAACAGTGCCCAGTGGTGTGTATAAAAATGTAACAGTGCCTAGTGGTGTGTGTAAAAGTGCCTAGTGGTGTGTATAAAAGTGTAACAGTGCCTGGTGGTGTGTATAAAAGTGTAACAGTGCCTAGTGGTGTGTATAAAAGTGTAACAGTGCCTAGTGGTGTGTATAAAAGTGTAACAGTGCCTAGTGGTGTGTATAAAAGTGTAACAGTGCTTGGTGGTGTGTATAAAAGTGTAACAGTGCCTAGTGGTGTGTATAAAAGTGTAACAGTGCCTAGTGGTGTGTATAAAAGTGTAACAGTGCCTAGTGGTGTGTATAAAAGTGTAAAAGTGCCTAGTGGTGTATAAAAGTGTAACAGTGCCTAGTGGTGTGTATAAACGTGTAAAAGTGCCTAGTGGTGTGTATAAAAGTGTAAAAGTGCCTAGTGGTGTGTATAAACGTGTAAAAGTGCCTACTGGTGTGTATAAACGTGTAAAAGTGCCTAGTGGTGTATATAAAAGTGTAAAAGTGCCTAGTGGTGTGTATAAACGTGTAAAAGTGCCTAGTAGTGCGTATAAAAGTGTAACAGTGCCTAGTGGTGTGTATAAAAGTGTAACTGTGCCTAGTAGTGTGTATAAAAGTGTAACATTGCCTAGTAGTGTGTATAAAAGTGTAAAAGTGCCTAGTGCAGTGTGTAAAAGTGCCTAGTGGTGTGTATAAAAGTGTAACAGTGCCTAGTGCAGTGTGTAAAAGCGCCTAGTAGTGTGTATAAAAGTGTAAAAGTGTCTAGTGGTGTGTATAAAAGTGCCTAGTGGTGTGTATAAACGTGTAAAAGTGCCTAGTGGTGTGTATAAACGTGTAAAAGTGCCTAGTGGTGTATATAAAAGTGTAAAAGTGCCTAGTGGTGTGTATAAACGTTTAAAAGTGCCTAGTAGTGTGTATAAAAGTGTAACAGTGCCTAGTGGTGTGTATAAAAGTGTAACAGTGCCTAGTAGTGTGTATAAAAGTGTAACATTGCCTAGTAGTGTGTATAAAAGTGTAAAAGTGCCTAGTGCAGTGTGTAAAAGTGCCTAGTGGTGTGTATAAAAGTGTAACAGAGCCTAGTGCAGTGTGTAAAAGCGCCTAGTAGTGTGTATAAAAGTGTAAAAGTGCCTAGTGGTGTGTATAAAAGTGTAACAGTGCCAAGTGGTGTGTATAAACGTGTAAAAGTGCCTAGTGGTGTATATAAAAGTGTAAAAGTGCCTAGTGGTGTGTATAAAAGTGTAACATTGCCTAGTAGTGTGTATAAAAGTGTAAAAGTGCCTAGTGCAGTGTGTAAAAGTGCCTAGTGGTGTGTATAAAAGTGTAACAGTGCCTAGTGCAGTGTGTAAAAGCGCCTAGTAGTGTGTATAAAAGTGCCTAGTGGTGTGTATAAACGTGTAAAAGTGCCTAGTGGTGTGTATAAACGTGTAAAAGTGCCTAGTGGTGTGTATAAAAGTGTAAAAGTGCCTAGTGGTGTGTATAAACGT
Organism: Bombina bombina; assembly: GCF_027579735.1. Lineage (NCBI taxonomy): Eukaryota > Metazoa > Chordata > Amphibia > Anura > Bombinatoridae > Bombina > Bombina bombina. Next base: position 82,950,380 of record NC_069506.1, on the reverse strand, counting down.
GTAAAAGTGCCTAGTGGTGTGTATAAACGTGTAAAAGTGCCTAGTGGTGTATATAAAAGTGTAAAAGTGCCTAGTGGTGTGTATAAACGTGTAAAAGTGCCTAGTAGTGTGTATAACAGTGTAACAGTGCCTAGTGGTGTGTATAAAAGTGTAACAGTGCCTAGTAGTGTGTATAAAAGTGTAACATTGCCTAGTAGTGTGTATAAAAGTGTAAAAGTGCCTAGTGGTGTGTATAAACGTGTAAAAGTGCCTAGTGGTGTGTATAAACGTGTAAAAGTGCCTAGTGGTGTGTATAAAAGTGTAAAAGTGCCTAGTGGTGTGTATAAACGTGTAAAAGTGCCTAGTGGTGTGTATAAACGTGTAAAAGTGCCTAGTGGTGTGTATAAAAGTGTAAAAGTGCCTAGTGGTGTGTATAAACGTGTAAAAGTGCCTAGTGGTGTGTATAAACGTGTAAAAGTGCCTAGTGGTGTATATAAAAGTGTAAAAGTGCCTAGTGGTGTGTATAAACGTGTAAAAGTGCCTAGTAGTGTGTATAAAAGTGTAACAGTGCCTAGTGGTGTGTATAAAAGTGTAACAGTGCCTAGTAGTGTGTATAAAAGTGTAACATTGCCTAGTAGTGTGTATAAAAGTGTAAAAGTGCCTAGTGCAGTGTGTAAAAGTGCCTAGTGGTGTGTATAAAAGTGTAACAGTGCCTAGTGCAGTGTGTAAAAGCGCCTAGTAGTGTGTATAAAAGTGTAAAAGTGCCAAGTGGTGTGTATAAAAGTGTAACAGTACCTAGTGGTGTGTATAAAAGTGTAACAGTGCCTAGTGGTATGTATAAAAGTGTAACAGTGACTAGTGGTGTGTGTAAAAGTGTAACAGTGCCTAGTGTTGTGTGTAAAAGTGCCTAGTGTTGTGTGTAAAAGTGCCTAGTGGTGTGTATAAAAGTGTAACAGTGCCCAGTGGTGTGTATAAAAATGTAACAGTGCCTAGTGGTGTGTGTAAAAGTGCCTAGTGGTGTGTATAAACGTGTAACAGTGCCTAGTGGTGTGTATAAAAGTGTAACAGTGCCTAGTGGTGTGTATAAAAGTGTAAAAGTGCCTAGTGCAGTGTGTAAAAGTGCCTAGTGGTGTGTATAAAAGTGTAACAGTGCCTAGTGCAGTGTGTAAAAGCGCCTAGTAGTGTGTATAAAAGTGTAAAAGTGCCAAGTGGTGTGTATAAAAGTGTAACAGTACCTAGTGGTGTGTATAAAAGTGTAACAGTGCCTAGTGGTATGTATAAAAGTGTAACAGTGACTAGTGGTGTGTGTAAAAGTGTAACAGTGCCTAGTGTTGTGTGTAAAAGTGCCTAGTGTTGTGTGTAAAAGTGCCTAGTGGTGTGTATAAAAGTGTAACAGTGCCCAGTGGTGTGTATAAAAATGTAACAGTGCCTAGTGGTGTGTGTAAAAGTGCCTAGTGGTGTGTATAAACGTGTAACAGTGCCTAGTGGTGTGTATAAAAGTGTAACAGTGCCTAGTGGTGTGTATAAAAGTGTAACAGTGCCTAGTGGTGTGTATAAAAGTGTAACATTGCCTAGTAGTGTGTATAAAAGTGTAAAAGTGCCTAGTGCAGTGTGTAAAAGTGCCTAGTGGTGTGTATAAAAGTGTAACAGTGCCTAGTGCAGTGTGTAAAAGCGCCTAGTAGTGTGTATAAAAGTGCCTAGTGGTGTGTATAAACGTGTAAAAGTGCCTAGTGGTGTGTATAAACGTGTAAAAGTGCCTAGTGGTGTGTATAAAAGTGTAAAAGTGCCTAGTGGTGTGTATAAACGTGTAAAAGTGCCTAGTGGTGTGTATAAACGTGTAAAAGTGCCTAGTGGTGTATATAAAAGTGTAAAAGTGCCTAGTGGTGTGTATAAACGTGTAAAAGTGCCTAGTAGTGTGTATAACAGTGTAACAGTGCCTAGTGGTGTGTATAAAAGTGTAACAGTGCCTAGTAGTGTGTATAAAAGTGTAACATTGCCTAGTAGTGTGTATAAAAGTGTAAAAGTGCCTAGTGGTGTGTATAAACGTGTAAAAGTGCCTAGTGGTGTGTATAAACGTGTAAAAGTGCCTAGTGGTGTGTATAAAAGTATAAAAGTGCCTAGTGGTGTGTATAAACGTGTAAAAGTGCCTAGTGGTGTGTATAAACGTGTAAAAGTGCCTAGTGGTGTGTATAAAAGTGTAAAAGTGCCTAGTGGTGTGTATAAACGTGTAAAAGTGCCTAGTGGTGTGTATAAACGTGTAAAAGTGCCTAGTGGTGTATATAAAAGTGTAAAAGTGCCTAGTGGTGTGTATAAACGTGTAAAAGTGCCTAGTAGTGTGTATAAAAGTGTAACAGTGCCTAGTGGTGTGTATAAAAGTGTAACAGTGCCTAGTAGTGTGTATAAAAGTGTAACATTGCCTAGTAGTGTGTATAAAAGTGTAAAAGTGCCTAGTGCAGTGTGTAAAAGTGCCTAGTGGTGTGTATAAAAGTGTAACAGTGCCTAGTGCAGTGTGTAAAAGCGCCTAGTAGTGTGTATAAAAGTGTAAAAGTGCCAAGTGGTGTGTATAAAAGTGTAACAGTACCTAGTGGTGTGTATAAAAGTGTAACAGTGCCTAGTGGTATGTATAAAAGTGTAACAGTGACTAGTGGTGTGTGTAAAAGTGTAACAGTGCCTAGTGTTGTGTGTAAAAGTGCCTAGTGTTGTGTGTAAAAGTGCCTAGTGGTGTGTATAAAAGTGTAACAGTGCCCAGTGGTGTGTATAAAAATGTAACAGTGCCTAGTGGTGTGTGTAAAAGTGCCTAGTGGTGTGTATAAACGTGTAACAGTGCCTAGTGGTGTGTATAAAAGTGTAACAGTGCCTAGTGGTGTGTATAAAAGTGTAACAGTGCCTAGTGGTGTGTATAAAAGTGTAACAGTGCCTGGTGGTGTGTATAAAAGTGTAACAGTGCCTAGTGGTGTGTATAAAAGTGTAACAGTGCCTAGTGGTGTGTATAAAAGTGTAACAGTGCCTAGTGGTGTGTATAAAAGTGTAACAGTGCTTGGTGGTGTGTATAAAAGTGTAACAGTGCCTAGTGGTGTGTATAAAAGTGTAACAGTGCCTAGTGGTGTGTATAAAAGTGTAACAGTGCCTAGTGGTGTGTATAAAAGTGTAAAAGTGCCTAGTGGTGTGTATAAAAGTGTAACAGTGCCTAGTGGTGTGTATAAACGTGTAAAAGTGTCTAGTGGTGTGTATAAAAGTGTAAAAGTGCCTAGTGGTGTGTATAAACGTGTAAAAGTGCCTAGTGGTGTGTATAAACGTGTAAAAGTGCCTAGTGGTGTATATAAAAGTGTAAAAGTGCCTAGTGGTGTGTATAAACGTGTAAAAGTGCCTAGTAGTGTGTATAAAAGTGTAACAGTGCCTAGTGGTGTGTATAAAAGTGTAACTGTGCCTAGTAGTGTGTATAAAAGTGTAACATTGCCTAGTAGTGTGTATAAAAGTGTAAAAGTGCCTAGTGCAGTGTGTAAAAGTGCCTAGTGGTGTGTATAAAAGTGTAACAGTGCCTAGTGCAGTGTGTAAAAGCGCCTAGTAGTGTGTATAAAAGTGCCTAGTGGTGTGTATAAACGTGTAAAAGTGCCTAGTGGTGTGTATAAAAGTGTAAAAGTGCCTAGTGGTGTGTATAAAAGTGCCTAGTGGTGTGTATAAACGTGTAAAAGTGCCTAGTGGTGTGTATAAACGTGTAAAAGTGCCTAGTGGTGTATATAAAAGTGTAAAAGTGCCTAGTGGTGTGTATAAACGTTTAAAAGTGCCTAGTAGTGTGTATAAAAGTGTAACAGTGCCTAGTGGTGTGTATAAAAGTGTAACAGTGCCTAGTAGTGTGTATAAAAGTGTAACATTGCCTAGTAGTGTGTATAAAAGTGTAAAAGTGCCTAGTGCAGTGTGTAAAAGTGCCTAGTGGTGTGTATAAAAGTGTAACAGAGCCTAGTGCAGTGTGTAAAAGCGCCTAGTAGTGTGTATAAAAGTGTAAAAGTGCCTAGTGGTGTGTATAAAAGTGTAACAGTGCCAAGTGGTGTGTATAAAAGTGTAACAGTACCTAGTGGTGTGTATAAAAGTGTAACAGTGCCTAGTGGTATGTATAAAAGTGTAACAGTGACTAGTGGTGTGTAAAAGTGCCTAGTAGTGTGTATAAAAGTGTAACAGTGCCTAGTGGTGTGTATAAAAGTGTAACATTGCCTAGTGGTGTGTATAAAAGTGCCTAGTGCAGTGTGTAAAAGTGCCTAGTGGTGTGTATAAAAGTGTAACAGTGCCTAGTGGTGTGTGTACAAGTGACTAGTGCAGTGTGTAAAAGTGCCTAGTGGTGAGTATAAAAGTGTAAAAGTGCCTAGTAGTGTGTATAAAAGTGTAACATTGCCTAGTGGTGTGTATAAAAGTGCCTAGTGCAGTGTGTAAAAGTGCCTAGTGGTTTGTATAAAAGTGTAACAGTCCAAACAAACGGGACAAAGAGTTTTGGGATAAATGGTATTACACTTACATAAATATACAGGACAGAACCTTATTGTTGCAGGAGATCTTAATTTAATAGCAGCCCCTATCCTGGACAGAGCTAGCAAAGGTCGGGAGTATATACGTGACAGGAAGACGTGCTTTTTGAAAAAATGATGTTCTCAATTGGGTTTGACAGATATTTGGCAGTTACAGAACCCGGACCTGAGAGCTTATACGTGTATGTCAAAAGGGCAGCAGGCTCTGTCCAGAATAGACTTTTTTTTATTGCAGAGCCCCTGATTGGTTCAGAGTGGGAAACTGACATTGGGGATATAACAAGTTCAGACCATGCAGTGATTACATTAATACTTAATCCTGTACGGGTGAATAGGTCGGTAAATCAAACTATCTTTTTTCCCAAACACTAGCGGCTAGATTTACAGTTGGGCGGCAGCCGTCAAAATCAGCGTTAGAGGCTCCTAACGCTGGTTTTTACCGCCCTCTGGTATTTGGAGCCAGTCATTAAAGGGTCTAACGCTCACTTTCCAGCCGCGACTTTTCCATACCGCAGATCCCCTTCAGTCAATTGCGTATCCTATCTTTTCAATTGGGATCTTTCTAATGCTGGTATTTAGAGTCGTGGCTGAAGTGAGCGTTAGAACTCTAACGACAAAACTCCAGCCGCAGAAAAAAGTCAGTAGTTAAGAGCTTTCTGGGCTAACGCCGGTTTATAAAGCTCTTAACTACTGTGCTCTAAAGTACACTAACACCCATAAACTACCTATGTACCCCTAAACCGAGGTCCCCCCACATCGCCGCCACTATATTTAAATTTTTTAACCCCTAATCTTCCACTCCGTACACTGCCGCCAACTACGTTATCCCTATGTACCACTAATCTGCTGCCCCTAACACCGCCGACCCCTATATTATATTTATTAACCCCTAATCTGCCCCCCACAACGTCGCCGCCAGCTACCTACAATAATTAACCCCTAATCTGCCGACCGGAGCTCACCGCTAGTATAATAAATGGATTAACCCCTAAAGCTAAGTCTAACCCTAACACTAACACCCCCCTAAGTTAAATATAATTTTTATCTAACGAAATAAATTAAGTCTTATTAAATAAATTATTCCTATTTAAATCTAAATACTTACCTGTAAAATAAATCCTAATATAGCTACAATATAAATTATAATTATCTCTTAGCTATTTTAGGATTAATATTAATTTTACAGGCAACTTTGTAATTATTTTAACCAGGTACAATAGCTATTAAATAGTTAAGAACTATTTAATAGCTACCTAGTTAAAATAATTACAAAATTACCTGTAAAATAAATCCTAACCTAAGTTACAATTAAACCTAACACTACACTATCAATAAATAAATTAAATAAACTAACTAAAGTAAAAAAAATAAAAAAGAACTAAGTTACAAAAAATAAAAAAATATTTACAAACATTAGAAAAAAAATACAATTTTAAACTAATTACACCTACTCTAAGCCCCCTAATAAAATAACAAAGACCCCCAAAATAAAATAATGCCCTACCCTATTCTAAATTACAAAAGTTCAAAGCTCTTTTACCTTTCCAGCCCTTAAAAGGGCCCTTTGCGGGGCATGCCCCAAAGAATTCAGCTCTTTTGCCTGTAAAAAAAAACATACAATACCCCCCCCCAACATTACAACCCACCACCCACATACCCCTAATCTAACCCAAACCCCCCTTAAATAAACCGAACACTAAGCCCCTGAAGATCTTCCTACCTTGTCTTCACCATGCCAGGTATCACCGATCGTTCCAGGCTCCGAAATCTTCATCCAAGCCCAAGCGGGGGCTAGACATCCATCATCCGGCTGAAGTCTTCTATTAAGCGACGGCTGAAGAAGTCCAGAAGAGGCTCCAAAGTCTTCATCCTATCCGGGAAGAAGAGTAGATCCGGACCGGCAACCATCTTCTGCCAAGCGGCATCTTCTATCTTCATCCGATGACGACCGGCTCCATCTTGAAGACCTCCACCGCGGACCCATCTTCTTCTTCCGACGACTTCCCGACGAATGACGGTTCCTTTAAGGGACGTCATCCAAGATGGCGTCCCTCGAATTCCGATTGGCTGATAGGATTCTATCAGCCAATCGGAATTAAGGTAGGAAAATTCTGATTGGCGGATGGAATCAGCCAATCAGAATCAAGTTCAATCCGATTGGCTGATCCGATCAGCCAATCAGATTGAGCTCGCATTCTATTGGCTGATTGGAACAGCCAATAGAATGCGAGCTCAATCTGATTGGCTGATTGAATCAGCCAATCGGATTGAACTTGATTCTGATTGGCTGATTCCATCAGCCAATCAGAATTTTCCTACCTTAATTCCGATTGGCTGAAAGAATCCTATCAGCCAATCGGAATTCGGGGGACGCCATCTTGGATGACGTCCCTTAAAGGAACCGTCATTCGTCGGGAAGTCGTTGGAAGAAGATGGGTCCGCGGTGGAGGTCTTCAAGATGGAGCCGGTCGTCATCGGATGAAGATAGAAGATGCCGCTTGGAAGAAGATGGTTGCCGGTCTGGATCTACTCTTCTTCCCGGATAGGATGAAGACTTTGGAGCCTCTTCTGGACTTCTTCAGCCATCGCTTGATCCAGCCGGATGATGGATGTCTAGCCCCCGCTTGGGCTTGGATGAAGATTTCGGAGCCTGGAACGATTGGTGATACCTGGCATGGTGAAGACAAGGTAGGAAGATCTTCAGGGGCTTAGTGTTAGGTTTATTTAAGGGGGGTTTGGGTTAGATTAGGGGTATGTGGGTGGTGGGTTGTAATGTTGGGGGGGTATTGTATGTTTTTTTTTTACAGGCAAAAGAGCTGAATTCTTTGGGGCATGCCCCGCAAAGGGCCCTTTTAAGGGCTGGTAAGGTAAAAGAGCTTTGAACTTTTGTAATTTAGAATAGGGTAGGGCATTTTTTTTATTTTGGGGGTCTTTGTTATTTTATTAGGGGGCTTAGAGTAGGTGTAATTAGTTTAAAATTGTTGTAATTTTTTTCTAATGTTTGTAAATAACATAATTTATGCTTACCTGATAAATTCCTTTCTTCTGTAGTGTGATCAGTCCACGGGTCATCATTACTTCTGGGATATTACTCCTCCCCAACAGGAAGTGCAAGAGGATTCACCCAGCAGAGCTGCATATAGCTCCTCCCCTCTACGTCACTCCCAGTCATTCGACCAAGGACCAACGAGAAAGGAAAAGCCAAGGGTGAAGTGGTGACTGGAGTATAAATTAAAAAATATTTACCTGCCTTAAAAACAGGGCGGGCCGTGGACTGATCACACTACAGAAGAAAGGAATTTATCAGGTAAGCATAAATTATGTTTTCTTCTGTTAAGTGTGATCAGTCCACGGGTCATCATTACTTCTGGGATACCAATACCAAAGCAAAAGTACACGGATGACGGGAGGGATAGGCAGGCTCTTTATACAGAAGGAACCACTGCCTGAAGAACCTTTCTCCCAAAAATAGCCTCCGATGAAGCAAAAGTGTCAAATTTGTAAAATTTGGAAAAAGTATGAAGCGAAGACCGAGTTGCAGCCTTGCAAATCTGTTCAACAGAGGCCTCATTCTTGAAGGCCCAAGTGGAAGCCACAGCTCTAGTAGAATGAGCTGTAATTCTTTCAGGAGGCTGCTGTCCAGCAGTCTCATAAGCTAAACGAATTATGCTACGAAGCCAAAAAGAAAGAGAGGTAGCGGAAGCTTTTTGACCTCTCCTCTGCCCAGAGTAAATGACAAACAGAGAAGACGTTTGTCGAAATTCCTTAGTTGCCTGTAAGTAAAATTTTAGAGCACGGACTACATCCAGGTTGTGCAGTAGACGTTCCTTCTTTGAAGAAGGATTTGGGCATAAAGAAGGAACAACAATCTCTTGATTGATATTCCTGTTAGTAACTACCTTAGGTAAGAACCCAGGTTTAGTACGCAGGACTACCTTATCCGAATGAAAAATCAAATAAGGAGAATCACAATGTAAGGCTGATAATTCAGAGACTCTTCGAGCCGAGGAAATAGCCATTAAAAATAGAACTTTCCAAGATAACAACTTTATATCAATGGAATGAAGGGGTTCAAACGGAACGCCCTGTAAAACATTAAGAACAAGGTTTAAACTCCATGGTGGAGCAACAGTTTTAAACACAGGCTTAATTCTGGCCAAAGCCTGACAAAAAGCCTGGACGTCAGGAACTTCTGACAGACGTTTGTGTAACAGAATGGACAGAGCTGAGATCTGTCCCTTTAATGAACTAGCAGATAAACCCTTTTCTAAACCTTCTTGTAGAAAAGACAATATCCTAGGAATCCTAACCTTACTCCAAGAGTAACCTTTGGATTCACACCAATATAGGTATTTACGCCATATCTTATGGTAAATCTTTCTGGTAACAGGTTTCCTAGCCTGTATTAAGGTATCAATAACTGACTCAGAAAATCCACGTCTTGATAAAATCAAGCGTTCAATTTCCAAGCAGTCAGCTTCAGAGAAGTTAGATTTTGATGTTTGAAGGGACCCTGTATCAGAAGGTCCTGTTTCAGAGGTAGAGACCAAGGTGGACAGGATGACATGTCCACCAGGTCTGCATACCAAGTCCTGCGTGGCCACGCAGGTGCTATTAGAATCACTGATGCTCTCTCTTGTTTGATTCTGGCAATCAATCGAGGAAGCAACGGGAAGGGTGGAAACACGTAAGCCATCCTGAAGTCCCAAGGTGCTGTCAGAGCATCTATCAGGACTGCTCCTGGATCCCTGGATCTGGACCCGTAACGAGGAAGCTTTGCGTTCTGTCGAGACGCCATGAGATCCATCTCTGGTTTGCCCCAACGTCGAAGTATTTGGGCAAAGACCTCCGGATGAAGTTCCCACTCCCCCGGATGAAAAGTCTGACGACTTAAGAAATCCGCCTCCCAGTTCTCCACTCCCGGGATGTGGATTGCTGACAGGTGGCAAGAGTGAGACTCTGCCCAGCAAATTATCTTTGATACTTCCATCATAGCTAGGGAGCTTCTTGTCCCTCCCTGATGGTTGATGTAAGCTACAGTCGTGATGTTGTCCGACTGAAACCTGATGAACCCCCGAGTTGTCAACTGGGGCCAAGCCAGGAGGGCATTGAGAACTGCTCTCAATTCCAGAATGTTTATTGGCAGGAGACTCTCCTCCTGACTCCATTGTCCCTGAGCCTTCAGAGAATTCCAGACGGCACCCCAACCTAGAAGGCTGGCGTCTGTTGTTACAATTGTCCAGTCTGGTCTGCTGAATGGCATCCCCCTGGACAGATGTGGCCGAGAAAGCCACCATAGAAGAGAATTTCTGGTCTCTTGATCCAGATTCAGAGAAGGGGATAAGTCTGAGTAATCCCCATTCCACTGACTTAGCATGCACAGTTGCAGTGGTCTGAGGTGTAAGCGTGCAAAGGGTACTATGTCCATTGCCGCTACCATTAAGCCGATTACCTCCATGCATTGAGCCACTGACGGGTGTTGAATGGAATGAAGGGTGCGGCAAGCACTTTGAAGTCTTGTTAGCCTGTCCTCTGTCAGGTAAATCTTCATTTCTACAGAATCTATAAGAGTCCCCAGGAAGGGAACTCTTGTGAGTGGAACGAGTGAACTTTTCTTTTCGTTCACCTTCCATCCATGTGACCTTAGAAATGCCAGCACTAACTCTGTATGAGACTTGGCAGTTTGAAAGCTTGAAGCTTGTATCAGAATGTCGTCTAGGTATGGAGCTACCGAGATTCCCCGCGGTCTTAGTACCGCCAGAAGAGCACCCAGAACCTTTGTGAAGATTCTTGGAGCTGTAGCCAATCCGAATGGAAGAGCCACAAACTGGTAATGCCTGTCTAGGAAGGCAAACCTTAGGTACCGATAATGATCTTTGTGAATCGGTATGTGAAGGTAAGCATCTTTTAAATCTACAGTGGTCATGTATTGACCCTCTTGGATCATAGGTAAAATTGTCCGAATAGTCTCCATCTTGAACGATGGAACTCTTAGGAATTTGTTTAGGATCTTTAAGTCCAGGATTGGTCTGAAAGTTCCCTCTTTTTTGGGAACCACAAACAGATTTGAGTAAAACCCCTGTCCCTGTTCCGATCGTGGAACTGGATGGATTACTCCCATTAACAAGAGCTCTTGTACGCAGCGTAGAAACGCCTCTTTCTTTGTCTGGATTGTTGACAATCTTGACAGATGAAATCTCTCTCTTGAAGGAGAGTATTTGAAGTCCAGAAGGTATCCCTGAGATATTATCTCTAGCGCCCAGGGATCCTGAACATCTCTTGCCCAAGCCTGGGCGAAGAGAGAAAGTCTGCCCCCCACTAGATCCGATCCCGGATCGGGGGCCCTCAATTCATGCTGTTTTAGGGGCAGCAGCAGGTTTCCTAGTCTGCTTGCCCTTGTTCCAGGACTGGTTAGGTTTCCAGCCTTGTCTGTAGCGAGCAACAGCTCCTTCCTGTTTTGGTGCAGAGGAAGTTGATGCTGCTCCTGCTTTGAAATTACGAAAGGAACGAAAATTAGACTGTCTAGTCTTGGCTTTGGCTTTGTCCTGAGGCAGGGCATGGCCTTTACCTCCTGTAATGTCAGCGATAATCTCTTTCAACCCGGGCCCGAATAAGGTCTGCCCTTTGAAAGGTATATTAAGCAATTTAGACTTAGAAGTAACATCAGCTGACCAGGATTTTAGCCACAGCGCCCTGCGTGCCTGAATGGCGAATCCTGAATTCTTCGCCGTAAGTTTAGTAAGATGTACTACGGCCTCCGAAATGAATGAATTAGATAGTTTAAGGACTCTAAGCCTGTCCGTAATGTCGTCCAGAGTAGCTGAACCAATGTTCTCTTCCAGAGACTCAATCCAGAATGCCGCTGCAGCCGTGATCGGCGCAATGCATGCAAGGGGTTGCAATATAAAACCTTGTTGAACAAACATTTTCTTAAGGTAACCCTCTAACTTTTTATCCATTGGATCTGAAAAAGCACAGCTATCCTCCACCGGGATAGTGGTACGCTTAGCTAAGGTAGAAACTGCTCCCTCCACCTTAGGGACCGTTTGCCATAAGTCCCTTGTGGTGGCGTCTATTGGAAACATTTTTCTAAATATCGGAGGGGGTGAGAACGGCACACCGGGTCTATCCCACTCCTTAGTAACAATTTCAGTAAGTCTCTTAGGTATAGGAAAAACCTCAGTACTCGTCGGTACCGCAAAATATTTATCCAACCTACACATTTTCTCTGGTATTGCAACTGTGTTACAATCATTCAGAGCCGCTAACACCTCCCCTAGTAATACACGGAGGTTTTCCAGTTTAAATTTAAAATTTGAAATATCTGAATCCAGTCTGTTTGGATCAGAACCGTCACCCACAGAATGAAGTTCTCCGTCCTCATGTTCTGCCACCTGTGACGCAGTGTCTGACATGGCCCTAATATTATCAGCGCACTCTGTTCTCACCCCAGAGTGATCACGCTTACCTCTTAGTTCTGGTAATTTAGCCAAAACCTCAGTCATAACAGTAGCCATATCCTGTAATGTGATTTGTAATGGCCGCCCAGATGTACTCGGCGCTACAATATCACGCACCTCCCTCTGAGCGGGAGATGTAGGTACTGACACGTGAGGCGAGTTAGTCGGCATAACTCTCCCCTCGTTGTTTGGTGAAATTTGTTCAATTTGTACAGATTGACATTTATTTAAAGTAGCATCAATACAGTTAGTACATAAATTTCTATTGGGCTCCACTTTGGCATTGCAACAAATGACACAGGTATCATCCTCTGAATCAGACATGTTTAACACACTAGCAAATAAACTTGCAACTTGGAAATACAATTCAATTAGAATAATATTAAAACGTACTGTGCCTTTAAGAAGCACAGAAGATCTATGACAGTTGAAAATTAATAAATTGAAACAGTTATAGCCTCAATCCTTGTAAACAACACAACTTTAGCAAAGGTTTAATCCCATTAGAAAAGATAACAAATTCTGAAAGCAGGAAACAAATTACAGAATAAACGTTTTTTATCTCAGTCAAACTATAATTCTCACAGCTCTGCTGAGAGAAATTACCTCCCTCAAAATAAGTTTTGAAGACCCCTGAGCTCTGTAGAGATGAACCGGATCATGCAGGGAATACAATGAGTTGCTGACTGAAATATTTGATGCATAGAAAAAGCGCCAAAAAACGGCCCCTCCCCCTCACACACAGCAGTGAGGGAGAACAGAAACTGTCAGAAAAACAGATTAAGCAACTGCCAAGTGGAAAAATAGTGCCCAAACATTTATTCACACAGTACCTCAGCAAATGAAAACGATTTTACATTCCAGCAAAAACGTTAAACATAGTCTCTAGTTATTAAACAGCTTTATGTATTTCTTACAGTGTAATTCTAGTGAAGTACCATTCCCCAGAATACTGAAGTGTAAAGTATACATACATGACATTATATCGGTATGGCAGGATTTTCTCATCAATTCCATTGTCAGAAAATAAAAACTGCTACATACCTCTATGCAGATTCATCTGCCCGCTGTCCCCTGATCTGAAGTTTACCTCACTCCTCAGATGGAGATATAAAACTAAGTATAATCACCATAGTCCTCTCACACATCCTATCTAGTCGTTGGGTGCAAGAGAATGACTGGGAGTGACGTAGAGGGGAGGAGCTATATGCAGCTCTGCTGGGTGAATCCTCTTGCACTTCCTGTTGGGGAGGAGTAATATCCCAGAAGTAATGATGACCCGTGGACTGATCACACTTAACAGAAGAATTTTTTTTTATTTTTTGTAACTTAGTTCTTTTTTATTTTTTGTACTTTAGTTAGTTTATTTAATTGTATTTATTTGTAGGAATTGTATTTAATTTATTTATTGATAGTGTAGTGTTAGGTTTAATTGTAGATAATTGTAGGTAGTTTATTTAATTTATTTATTGATAGTGTAGTGTTAGGTTTAATTGTAACTTAGGTTAGGATTTATTTTACAGGTAATTTTGTAATTATTTTAACTAGGTAGCTATTAAATAGTTCTTAACTATTTAATAGCTATTGTACCTGGTTAAAATAAATACAAAGTTGACTGTAAAATAAACATTAATCCTAAAATAGCTACAATATAATTATAATTTATATTGTAGCTATATTAGGGTTTATTTTACAGGTAAGTATTTAGATTTAAATAGGAATAATTTATTTAATAAGAGTTAATTTATTTCGTTAGATAAAAATTATATTTAACTTAGGGGGGTGTTAGTGTTAGGGTTAGACTTAGCTTTAGGGGTTAATACATTTATTATAGTAGCGGTGAGCTCCGATCGGCAGATTAGGGGTTAATTATTGTAGATAGCTGGCGGCGACGTTGTGGGGGGCAGATTAGGGGTTAATAAATATAATATAGGGGTCGGCGGTGTTAGGGGCAGCAGATTAGGGGTACATAACTATAATGTATGTTGCGGTGGTATACGGAGCGGCAGATTAGGGGTTAATAATAATATGCAGGGGTCAGCGATAGCGGGGGCGGCAGATTAGGGGTTAATAAGTGTAAGGTTAGGGGTGTTTAGACTCGGGGTACATGTTAGAGTGTTAGGTGCAGACATAGGAAGTGTTTCCCCATAGAAAACAATGGGGCTGCGTTAAGAGCTGAACGCTGCTTTTTTGCAGGTGTTAGGTTTTTTTTCAGCTCAAACAGCCTCATTGTTTTCTAATGGGATATCGTGCACGAGCACGTTTTTGAAGCTGGCCGCGTCCGTAAGCACCACTGGGGTATCTAGAGTTGCAGTGGCGTTAAATTATGCTCTACGCTCCCTTTTTGGAGCCTAACGCACTGAAAACCCAGCCATTCTGTGAACTCTAAATACCAGCGGTATTTAAAAGGTGCGGGAGAAAAAAAGCACGCGTAGCTAACGCACCCCTTTGGCCGCCAAACTCTAAATCTAGCCGTTAGTGAATAATGTCAAATTTAATAATTGGTTGAGTAATCAGTAGCAAGAATATGAGAGTTATAATGATGCTTATAAAGACAGGCCCGAAGTGTTTTGGGAAATAGCGAAAGCTGTATTAAGAGGCAACATTAAGGCATATATGTGTAAAATTAAAAAGAAATTGAGACAAAGAGGAATTCAATTGTCTAATCAAGTAAAGAACGCATACAGAGTATATCTGGCGGAACGGTCTAGCGAGAAATGGCAGAAATATACAAGTGCTAAAGCTATACATGATGTATTTATTAAACAAAAGTCCAGATTAGAGATACAGAGACAAAAAGCGCTTTATGGCAGCTTTGCTGGTAGATCTGCCAAATTTCTGGCTAGATTGACTAAGGCCACGAATAGGAACAGTATAACGGCTATCAGAAATAACACTAATAGATTTACTAGTAATGCTGATATTACTACGATTTTCTATGAGTATTTTTCGGAATTATATAGAGCAGAAGATCAGAATGTAGGAAAAAGAGAAACCTTTTGGAATAAAATTAAGGTCCCTAAGATATCTACCGAAACTCTCTCAGTGATTAATGCCCCTATTACGGATGAGGAGATTTTAGCAGCAATTAATAAGGCAGCAGGTCCAGATTGTCTTCCAATTGAATTTTATAGGATTCTCCAACAACAAATTGCTCCAGTGTTGGTAAAACTATTTAATTTCTATTTTATTAAACATAATAAGTGTTCTCCATATTTTGCAGCTGCTACAATATCCTTAATACCAAAAAAAAAAATATAAAGATCTTGAGTTGCCAAGATCATATAGGCCGATTTCCGTTCTAAATTCGGATTATAAGTTGCAAACTACTATCCTAGCAAAAAGATTAAAACCATACTTAGGTGTAATAATTCATGAGAACCAATCAGGTTTTATGGCTGGGAGGAATCCTGCCAAAAACATACGTAAGATTATGACATTACTAGATTTCTTCTGGAACAAATTTAGAACAATAAGACACAGAGACATGACAGATCTAGCATTAATAACTGTTGACGCGGAAAAGGCGTTTGATCGTATCTCCTGGACACATTTATTTTTCTCTTTACAAAAATTTGGACTGGGGGGACACTTGCATGATTTTATTTGTATAATATACTCAGCCCCGACTTCATTGTTACTTATCAATGGAGAGATTTCACAGTGCATAGTGTTACAAAGGGGTACACGTCAAGGCTGTCCCCTATCGCCATTATTGTTCAATATTTCGTTGGAACCTCTGGCGATTTTGCTTCGACAACAATTGGAGGGGATACGGATAGTAAATCAGAAATTAGTCTTACTGATGTATGCAGATGATATACTGCTGTGCTTAAGTAATATTAGGAAGAATCTACCTTTAACTCTAGATATGATTGATGCTTTCGGTGCGATTTCGGGCTTCAAGATTAATTTGTCAAAATCTGAGCTGTTATGGATAAACAAAAAAGATCAGACTATTAATCACCCATTTAGGGAAACTGCCCAGATAACTTATTTAGGGATTAAATTAAAGGGACAGTCTACACCAGAATTTTTATTGTTTTAAAAGATAGATAATCCCTTTATTACCCATTTCCCAGTTTTGCATAACTAACACAGTTATAATAATATACTTTTAACCTCTGTGATTATCTTGTATTTAAGCCTCTGCAAACTGCCCCTTTTTTCAGTTCTTTTGACAGACTTGCAGTCTAGCCAATCAGTGCCTGCTCCCAGATAACTTCTCGTGCACGAGCACAGTGTTATCTATATGAAATACGTGAACTAACACCCTCTAGTGGTGAAAAACTGTTAAAATGCAATCTGAAAAAGGTGGGCTTCAAGGTCTAAGAAATTAGCATATGAACCTCCTAGGTTAAGCTTTCAACTAAGAATTCCAAGAGAACAAAGCAAAATTGGTGATAAAAGTAAATTGGAAAATTGTGCTCTATCTGAATCATGAAAATTTATTTTGGCCTAGACTGTCCCTTTAAGCCTGAACCCGGAAGAATGGTATAATTTGAATTTTAGCAAATGCTTTTTAGATTGCAGGAAAAAAATGGAAGACTGGATAAAGCTTCCTATTTCCCTAATAGCAAGAGTTATGCTTATAAAATCTATATTATTTCTGAAAATATTGTATTTTATACAGAATATTCCATTACCAATTCATAAAAAGGATATGGTAAAATATAATAAGGCATGTTCAAAACTAATTTGGAAAGGCGCGAAAGCTCTTATCGCTGTATATCGGTTTATGAATAACAAAGAAGCAGCTGGGCTTAAGCTCCCCAATATACAATTCTATAGTTTGGCAGCCCGTGTTAAGGTGGCAGTGGACTGGTTAACAGAGCTAGAACAAGTCTCTTCAGTGGCCTGGGAAGCTACTTTGGTAGCACCTTTTCGTTTAGATGCTATCTTACACTGTCCAATTACTGCTCTCCCTTCAACGATTTTTTCACTTTTAACTTTTTGATATATTATTGTAGCATGGCAAAAAAATTGCGTGATTGCAGGTTGCTCTCAATATGTCTCTAAATATTTACCCATTACAGGTAACCCATCCTTTATGCCAGGGTTAACAGACGGAGTTTTCAGAGAGTGGGCCAATAAAGGTTTGGTATATATAACTCAAGTGTTAAATACAGAACTAGTTCCAATAACTTTCACAGAACTTAGCAATCAATTTGGTCTGTCGCATAAAAAGTTTTACGCCTATTTACAATTAAGACATTTTATATATGAATTAAAGCAAAATCATGGTCTAGAATGTTCACTTAAGGAGATACAAACCAGGATTAATATTTTTCAAGGGGTATGTTCTATTGCCCCATTTTAGTCCTTTCTCAATTTAGGGCCTTCCGTAGAACAAACTGAGTATATGGTTACAAAATGGAGAAAATATTTTCAAGAGATAGATAGCGAAGTCATAGAGAATGCGTTTAAGATCACTCAGAAAAGCTGGGTCTTGACAACATGGAGAGAATCACAGATTAAATTAGCTTTAATGGTGTATTTAACTCCAGCAAGTTTATCTAGATGATATAAGACAAGAACTGTATGCTCAAGATGCAGTTCGCCTGACGCAGATTTGTTACATTGTTTCTGGGCTTGTCCAAAGATTGCTCAATTTTGGTCTAAAGTAATATATTGGATGAATGCAATTCTTAAATTAGACTACGATATACATCCGATGGAAATATTTTTTTTAGTGAAATCTCAGGTAGCCTTACGAAACTTAAAATAATCAATTTGATTATATTTCTTGGACGCAGCCTAATATTGAGAACATGGAAAGCTAAAATAGCACCTAGTCTGAAGGGGCTAAAGAATGAGCTAGTTTCACAATACACACTCAAGCAATATAATTTACAAAGCCCAACTGACACGGGATTAGCACTTTTTTTTAAACAATGGAAAGTGTTTATTTTATCCTTTCCAATAGAGACGCAAAAGATACTAATTAGACCATTTAAAGAAACTGCTTATCTCCAATTGCAAGTGCTTGCCGGCCTCCTCCCTAGTACGTAGTTTGAAGATATTAATGACAGTGGAGAACTGGGAATGGAATAGATTAGGAGGAGGAGGTGACTCGGGTGGTGTGCGGGGGGAAGAGGGTTTTTTTTTTGTTTTTTTTCTCTCTCTCTCTTCCTTCTTTCTCATCCCCTCTCTTTTACCCGGATGTAATAACAAAGAAATATAATTTAGGAATTATTTGGGTAAAGAATACTTAATGTAGCACCTTAAAGAAAGAAACAATATAGAGAGTTTTTTGTAGTTTGGTAAAAAGGGAGAGATATTTGTTTTGGTTTATATTTTTTTTTGTTCATTTAGTTAATAGATAAAATAGCAACAGGTATGTGTGTTATATGGTCAGATGCTTAAATGAATTATGAGAGTTAAAGACTTAATATTGAAATTTATTGGTGAAATATAGTTATTTTTGTTGTTGTAAAAGATATTTCTACTTTTTTCTCATTTTGATGTTGTAATTATATAGATACATTCTTGTTGTTGACCAATAAAAATAAATAATAATAAAAAAAAAAGAGTGTAACAGTGTGGTGTGTGTAACATTGGAACAGTGCATAGTGGTGTGTATAAAAGTGGCAGTGCCTAGTGGTTTGTGTAACATTGGAACAGTGCCTAGTGGTGTGTATAAAAGTGCAACAGTGCCTAGTGGTGTGCATAAAAGTGCAACAGTGCCTAGTGGTGTGTATAAAAGTGTAACAGTGCCTAGTGGTGCGTGTAAAAGTGCCTAGTGGTGTGTATAAAAGTGTAACAGTGCCTAGTGGTGTGTGTAAAAGTGCCTAGTGGTGTGTGTAAAAGTGCCTAGTGGTGTGTATAAAAGTGCAACAGTGCCTAGTGGTGTGTATAAAAGTGTAACAGTGCCTAGTGGTGTGTGTAAAAGTGCCTAGTGGTGTGTATAAAAATGTAAAAGTGCCTTGTGGTGTGTATAAAAGTGTTACAGTGCCTAGTGGTGTGTATGAAAGTGTAAAAGTGCCTGGTGGTGTGTGTAAAAGTATCTAGTGGTGTGTGTAAAAGTGCCTAGTGGTGTGTATAAAAGTGTAAGTGCCTAGTGGTGTGTGTAAAAGTGCCTAGTGGTGTGTATAAAAGTGTAAGTGCCTAGTGGTGTGTGTAAAAGTGCCTAGTGGTGTGTATAAAAGTGCCTAGTGGTGTGTATAAACGTGTAAAAGTGCCTAGTGGTGTGTATAAAAGTGCAACAGTGCCTAGTGGTGTGTATACAAGTGTAACAATGCCTAATGGTGTGTGTAAAAGTGTCTAGTGGTGTGTATAAATGTGTAAAAGTGCCTGGTGGTGTGTATAAAAGTGTAAGTGCCTAGTGGTGTGTGTAAAAGTGCCTAGTGGTGTGTATAAAAGTGTAACAGTGCCTAGTGGTGTGTGTAAAAGGGCCTAGTGGTGTGTATAAAACTGCCTAGTGGTGTGAGTAAAAGTTTAACAGTGCCTAGTGGTGTGTGTAAAAGTGCCTAGTGGTGTGTATAAAAGTGTAACAGTGCCTAGTGGTGTGTGTAAAAGTGTCTAGTGGTGTGTATAAATGTGTAAAAGTGCCTGGTGGTGTGTATAAAAGTGTAAGTGCCTAGTGGTGTGTGTAAAAGTGCCTAGTGGTGTGTATAAAAGTGTAACAGTGCCTAGTGGTGTGTGTAAAAGGGCCTAGTGGTGGGTATAAAACTGCCTAGTGGTGTGTATAAAAGTGTAAGTGCCTAGTGGTGTGTGTAAAAGTGCCTAGTGGTGTGTATAAAAGTGCCTAGTGGTGTGTATAAACGTGTAAAAGTGCCTAGTGGTGTGTATAAAAGTGCAACAGTGCCTAGTGGTGTGTATAAAAGTGTAACAGTGCCTAGTGGTGTGTGTAAAAGGGCCTAGTGGTGTGTATAAAACTGCCTAGTGGTGTGTATAAATGTGTAAAAGTGCCTGGTGGTGTGTATAAAAGTGTAACAGTGCCTAGTGGTGTGTGTAAAAGTGTAACAGTGCCTAGTGGTGTGTATAAAAGTGCCTGGTGGTGTGTGTAAAAGTGCCTATTGGTGTGTATAAAAGTGTAAGTGCCTAGTGGTGTGTGTAAAAGTGCCTAGTGGTGTGTAAAAAAGTGTAACAGTGCCTAGTGCAGTGTATAAAAGTGCCTAGTGGTGTGTATAAAAGTGTCTAGTGGTGTGTATAAAAGTGCAACAGTGAATAGTGGTGTGTATAAAAGTTTAACAGTGCCTAGTGGTGTGTGTAAAAGTGTCTAGTGGTGTGTATAAATGTGTAAAAGTGCCTGGTGGTGTGTATAAAAGTGTAACAGTGCCTAGTGGTGTGTGTAAAAGTGTAACAGTGCCTAGTGGTGTGTATAAAAGTGTAAAAGTGCCTGGTGGTGTGTGTAAAAGTGCCTGGTGGTGTGTGTAAAAGTGTCTAGTGGTGTGTAGAAAAGTGTAAAAGTGCCTGGTGGTGTGTATAAAAGTGTAACAGTGCCTAGTGGTGTGTATAAAAGTGTAACAGTGCCTAGTGGTGTGTGTAAAAGTGCCTAGTGGTTTGTACAAAAGTGTAAAAGTGCCTGGTGGTGTGTATAAAAGTGTAACAGTGCCTAGTGGTGTGTATAAAAGTGTAACAGTGCCTAGTGGTGTGTGTAAAAGTGTAAAAGTGCCTGGTGGTGTGTATAAAAGTGTAAAAGTGCCTAGTGGTGTGTATAAAAGTGTAAAAGTTCCTGGTGGTGTGTGTAAAAGTGCCTGGTGGTGTGTGTAAAAGTGCCTAGTGGTGTGTATAAAAGTTTAAGTGCCTAGTGGTGTGTGTAAAAGTGGAACAGTGCCTGTGTGTGTAAAAACTAAATTTATGCTTACCTGATGAATTTCTTTCTTTCTAGATACGGTGAGTTCTCGGAATCATCAATCACTGTTGGGAATATCACTCCTGGTCAGCAGGAGGAGGCAAAGAGCACCACAGCAAAGCTGTTAAGTATTACTTCCCTTCCCACAACCCCCAGTCATTCGACTGAAGGAAAGGAGAGAAATAACACAAGTTGTAGAGGTGCCTGAGATTCACATAAAAAACTGTTTGAAAATAAGGGCGGGCCGTGGACTCACCGTATCTAGAAAGAAAAAAATGTATCAGGTAAGCATAAATTTTGTTTTCTTTCTTAAGACATGGTGAGTCCACAGAATCATCAACTACTGTTGGGAACCAATACCCAAGCTAAAGGACACCGATGATTAGGGAGGGCCAAGACAGGTAACCTAAACAGAAGGCACCACCGCTTGCAAAACCTTTCTCCCAAAAGAAGCCTCAGCCGAAGCAAAAGTATACCATTTATAAAACTTTGAAAAAGTGTGCAAAGAAGACCAAATCGCAGCCTTACAAATCTGTACCACAGTGGCCTCATTCTTGAAGCCCAAGAAGAAGAAACAGCCCAAGTAGAAAGAGCTGTGATTCTCTCAGGAGGCTGCTGTCCAGCAGTCTCATATGTCAAACGAATAATACTTCTCAACCAAAGAGAAAAGGAAGTGGCAGTAGCTTTCTGACCCTTGCGTTTCCCAGAAAAACACACAAAAAATGCTGAAGACTGGCGAAAATCTTTAGTTGCCAGCAAATAAAATTTAGGAGCACGCACAACATCAAAGTTCTGTAACCAACGTTCCTTATGAGAAGAAGGATTAGGACAAAGAGAAGGAACAGCAATTCCTGAATAATATTTCTGTCCGAAACAACATCAGGAAGAAAAAACAAACTTCGAAAGGAGAACTGCCTTATCTGCATGAAATATGAGATAAGGAGAATCAAACTGCAAAGCTGAGAGTTGAGAACCCTCTGAGCAGAAGAGATAGCAGTAAGAAATAAAACCTTCCAAGATAACAACTTAATATCTATGGAATGCATAGGCTCAAACGGAGCCCTATGCAAAACTTTGAAAACAAGGTTAAGACTCCCAGGTGGAGCAATAGATTTAAACACAGGCCTGAAACTAACCAAGGCCTGGCAACCAAATTTGCACATTTGGCACATCCGCCAGACACTTATGCAGCAAGAAAAGAAAATGCAGAAATCTGACCCTTCAGAGAACTGACTGACAAAACTCCAGACCTTCCTGTAGAAAGGTCAAAATCCTAAGAATCCTGACCCTACTCCTAGATTAGCCTATGGATTCACACCATAAGGACATTTACGCCATATCTTATGGTAAATGTTTCTAGTAACAGGCTACAAGCCAGAAACATAGTCTCAATGACCGATTCGGAAAACCCATGCTTATACCGAACTAAGCGTCCAATCTCCAAGCAGTCAGCTTCCGAGCAATAATATGTGGGTGAAGGAAAAAACCTTGAATTCAAAGGTCCTTCCTCAGAGGCAGTCTCCAAGGTGAGAGAGACTATACTAGGTCTGCATACCCAATCCTGCAAGGCCACGCAGAACCTATCAAAATTACTGATGCTCTCTCCTGTTTGACATGAGCCATGAGTCGTGGAAGGAAACAAACGGAGGAAACCGAGATTTTAAAAATGCGGCTAATCACCCGTAAGGGTCTCAAGGCCCTGCTCATTTTATCTGAGCTATTCGTCCGGCACTTGAAATCCTAGGAAAAGCCACCAGACCATCTATCAGAACAGCCTGCGGTTCACTAGACCGTGAACCGTATCTTAGAAGCTTGGCGTTCTGTCTGAAACACCCTCAAAAGCCAACTCCGGAACCCCCCATTAGAGGGTTTACCCGGAGAACACCTCCGGATGGAAAGTCCCACTCCCCGGATGAAATATTTGTCTGTTCAAAAATCCAATTCCCAGTTGTCAAACCCTGGAAAGTGGATGACAAACAGCAATCGCGAGCTTCCGCTCACAGACAATCCAAGTCACCTCCTATAGCTAAGGAACTCCGAGTTCCTCTGGATTAAATAAAGTCCATGCCCCGCATAGGTTAACTGAATTCTGGAGTGGTGGGATCCGAAGATAAGGACAACTGAGGCCAGGCCATCAGAACATTGCGAATCTCTTTCAGCTCCAAATGTTACAGAGGAAAGCAGACACTTCCATGCCTTAAATAAGTCCCAAACTGCTTCCCAGCCCAGCAGGCTGGCGTCCATGAAACATCACCCAGAAATGTCTCCAGAAGCACATGCCCTGAGACAGATACTCCTGAAATCCACCACGGGAGAAAGTCTCTTGATGATTGATCTAGAACTATCTTCTGAGACAGATCCGAATGATCTCCATTGTATGGAAAATAGCACAAAAAGGGGATGATGTCCATGGAAACCATCAGACCAATTCACTCCATACATAGAGTCACTGAAAAGAGAAGGGAAAATCAACTGCAGCTAAATTCAAAGCCTCAACCCTCTGGTTGCAAGCTGGTTAAGCTATAAACTGGACCATTAGAGCTTGCTGTTGGCTGGACAGTAGACAGCAGGGAGAGGAAAATGAATAAATCCTTGCTTAGCTGACCCCTGATAGAAACATCTCCTAGAAAGAGAATATATTAAGGTCCTTAATCTTGTGGATAGGAAAGTAGATTGGACAAGATCTCCCGAAAGAGAATTTGCTCGAAGGAAGGGTGACACCTGAACCATATATTGTCCAGAAAGCACCCTTGCAATACCCCAAGACCTAAAAGTCTCTCTAAGAAGACGAAACTCAGAGACTTGAGAGGATCCCGATCATGGAAACAATAAATACACATCCTTCAGGTATATGTTTGATATGAACAGGCCCACTTGCAGCAAAGGAGAATGAATACTACTTTGAAGGTTAGAACCTGAAAAACTTAAGGTAAATACATAGAGCCCGTTCTCAACTGGGACTGGAATAATCACTCCCAGAAAAGGTCCTGAACCCAGTTCAATTCAGTTCAATCTACCCCTGGGAGGAATCTTAGAATGGACTAAGTTTGGTTGGCTTCCCCAAAGACAGACTGACCCTGCAGAAATAGGAAAACTTTCCTTTATTCTACTCTCTTGACGGCTGGTATTTACCCGTAAAGTCAGAGGATAATTCTGCCAGACCAATCATCTGAAAAGAAAACGCCAGAAGCTTGGATTAGGAGAAAACATAAAATAAGAACCTGCAACTGCAAAACTAGAAAGCCTAGGCTGTACCCCTAAGCCGCAGGTAAGCATTTCAGCTGATTTCCAAGTTTTCAGCCACAAGCCCGACTGGCTAGCACAGGAAGTCTAATAATCCAAGGCATTGCTATATTAACCTCCAGCTTCTTATCCATGGACCCATAAAGGAGCAGCTACTCCATATTGATCAAAGTTCTCAGAGAAATAGTAGAAAAGCTCCCTTCTACTTAAGGCACCGTGTCTTTTAATGGAGTCAGCAACAGGAAAATCATTTAAGGATGGGAGACAGGGAGAAAGGTATCCCTAGCTTCTCCTACACCTGTGAAATCCTCCATAGCACGACTAGCAACATTTCCTCAAAAGAAAGAACATAATAGAAATGATCAAGTTTACAAAACTTCCAAAGGTTGACAACGACAGGGTTATCGATGTCGTCCAAGTAGCTAAAACCTCCTTTAACAGTACACGAGGTGTGGAAGCGTAGACCACTTCAGCATCAGATGAAGGAATTATACTGTCCGATTCTGAAAATTTACACCGAAGCTACCGGCGAATCCTCCTCACCCGACTTAGGAGAAAGAGCAACCTGAGTAGCAGAATGTGGATCAGAAACTCTACTATCTGAAATTCTAAATATCCTCTTGCATTTTTCCTATAGGTAAGGAAAAAACAGATAAAACCGCAGATATCGCAGAAGATATCTGAGCTGCAAAATCTGTAGGCAAAACACTCCTCCAGGAGATTGGGAGGAACCGCAGGGCACTGCATGTAACGCAATGGGGCTTGGGACATTTTTAAGGAGAAAGCTGTGGCAATGTCTGAACAGCATCATCCTTGGAGACATGAGGCTCAGAGTGCAACCAGCTATGTCTACATTCAATAGCTCTGGCAAACAAATACAGCACAGAATTTTTTAAAAACAATTAATGTTTAAAATAAATCCTGAGGAACAGGAGGCTCAAATAAAAATATATTTTTATTTACAAACTCTATAATTTAATATAAGGGACTAAACAATTGTACAAACAATGATGTCCTAAAGAGCCATTTCTTGCAAACAGATGCCTGTTCCAAAAAACAGCTAATGTCTACCACTAATATTAAAGAGCAATTAACATTATAAATATAGAATTTCACTCTCATAGGGCTTAAGTAAATATGGTAATAAAAGTTTCTACCGCATTGGCAGCAATGTTTTCTATACCTGCTAATACATAAACATGTAGTTTCTTGTGTGAGTGTCAGAGCCCACATTGTAAAATCAGAATGCCGCTCCGTTCTCTATTGCTGGAGAAATAGGCGGAGTATACTACATTAAATCTCAGAGAAATCCAAAATGGCGACGTTACGCTTTTGGAAAAAAAAGGAGGCGGGAACAATACCATCGGCCAAGGAAATTAAGTGCACATGTACATTGCGCATCATTTCTTCGAGACACAGACTAGTGTCGGCTGTAAAACAAAGAAGACCCACTCAACCGCAGCTTAAATAAAATAAATAAGTAGCTCCGCTCCCACGGTCGGTGTTGAAAACACCTGAAAAGCCACATACGTGTGTCGCCTCTAAGAGAGAGAGAGCGTGCCCTCTTAACAGTCCGTGCAGGACCAGAGTGGCTGCCAAGATCCCGCTGCCAGCAATGTAGCATAAGGCAGACAAGGGAAAAACATAATTTATGTAAGAACTTACCTGATAAATTCATTTCTTTCATATTAGCAAGAGTCCATGAGCTAGTGACGTATGGGATATACATTCCTACCAGGAGGGGCAAAGTTTCCCAAACCTCAAAATGCCTATAAATACACCCCTCACCACACCCACAAATCAGTTTAATGAATAGCCAAGAAGTGGGGTGAAAAGAAAAAAGTGCGAAAGCATAAAAAATAAGGAATTGGAATAATTGTGCTTTATACAAAAAAAATCATAACCACCACAAAAAAGGGTGGGCCTCATGGACTCTTGCTAATATGAAAGAAATGAATTTATCAGGTAAGTTCTTACATAAATTATGTTTTCTTTCATGTAATTAGCAAGAGTCCATGAGCTAGTGACGTATGGGATAATGACTACCCAAGATGTGGATCTTTCCACACAAGAGTCACTAGAGAGGGAGGGATAAAATAAAGACAGCCAATTCCTGCTGAAAATAATCCACACCCAAAATAAAGTTTAAATGAAAACATAAGCAGAAGATTCAAACTGAAATAGCTGCCTGAAGTACTTTTCTACCAAAAACTGCTTCAGAAGAAGAAAACACATCAAAATGGTAGAATTTAGTAAAAGTATGCAAAGAGGACCAAGTTGCTGCTTTGCAAATCTGATCAACCGAAGCTTCATTCCTAAACGCCCAGGAAGTAGAAACTGACCTAGTAGAATGAGCTGTAATCCTTTGAGGCGGAGTTTTACCCGACTCGACATAAGCATGATGAATTAAAGATTTCAACCAGGATGCCAAAGAAATGGCAGAGGCCTTCTGACCTTTCCTAGAACCGGAAAAGATAACAAATAGACTAGAAGTCTTTCGGAAAGTCTTAGTAGCTTCAACATAATATTTCAAAGCTCTAACCACATCCAAAGAATGCAATGATTTCTCCTTAGAATTCTTAGGATTAGGACATAATGAAGGAACCACAATCTCTCTACTAATGTTGTTGGAATTCACAACCTTAGGTAAAAATTCAAAAGAAGTTCGCAACACCGCCTTATCCTGATGAAAAATCAAAAAAGGAGACTCACAAGAAAGAGCAGATAATTCAGAAACTCTTCTGGCAGAAGAGATGGCCAAAAGGAACAAAACTTTCCAAGAAAGTAATTTAATGTCCAATAAATGCATATGTTCAAACGGAGGAGCTTGAAGAGCCCCCAGAACCAAATTCAGACTCCAAGGAGGAGAAATTGACTTAATAACAGGTTTTATACGCACCAAAGCTTGTACAAAACAATGAATATCAGGAAGATTAGCAATCTTTCTGTGAAAAAGAACAGAAAGAACAGAGATTTGTCCTTTCAAGGAACTTGCAGACAAACCTTTATCCAAACCATCCTGAAGAAACTGTAAAATTCTTGGAATTCTAAAAGAATGCCAGGAAAAATGATGAAAAAGACACCAAGAAATATAAGTCTTCCAGACTCTATAATATATCTCCCTAGATACAGATTTACGAGCCTGTAACATAGTATTAATCACAGAGTCAGAGAAACCTCTTTGACTAAGAATCAAGCGTTCAATCTCCATACCTTTAAATTTAAGGATTTGAGATCCTGATGGAAAAAAGGACCTTGAGACAGAAGGTCTGGTCTTAACGGAAGAGTCCACGGTTGGCAAGAAGCCATCCGGACAAGATCCGCATACCAAAACCTGTGAGGCCATGCTGGAGCTACCAGCAGAACAAACGAGCATTCCTTCAGAATTTTGGAGATCACTCTTGGAAGAAGAACTAGAGGCGGAAAGATATAGGCAGAATGATACTTCCAAGGAAGTGACAATGCATCCACTGCTTCCGCTTGAGGATCCCTGGATCTGGACGGATACCTGGGAAGTTTCTTTTTAGATGAGAGGCCATCAGATCTATTTCTGGAAGCCCCCACATTTTAACAATCTGAAGAAATACCTCTGGGTGAAGAAACCATTCGCCCGGATGCAACGTTTGGCGACTGAGATAATCCGCTTCCCAATTGTCTATACCTGGGATATAAACCGCAGAAACTAGACAGGAGCTGGATTCCGCCCAAACCAGAATTCGAGATACTTCTTTCATAGCTAGAGGACTGTGAGTCCCTCCTTGATGATTGATGTATGCTACAGTTGTGACATTGTCTGTCTGAAAACAAATGAACGATTCTCTCTTCAGAAGAGGCCAAGACTGAAGAGCTCTGAAAATTGCACGGAGTTCCAAAATATTGATCGGTAATCTCACCTCCTGAGATTCCCAAATCCCTTGTGCCGTCAGAGACCCCCACACAGCTCCCCAACCTGTAAGACTTGCATCTGTTGAAATTACAGTCCAGGTCGGAAGAACAAAAGAAGCCCCCTGAATTAAACGATGGTGATCTGTCCACCACGTCAGAGAGTGTCGTACAATCGGTTTTAAAGATATTAATTGAGATATCTTTGTGTAATCCCTGCACCATTGGTTCAGCATACAGAGCTGAAGAGGTCGCATGTGAAAACGAGCAAAGGGGATTGCATCCGATGCTGCAGTCATAAGACCTAGAATTTCCATGCATAAGGCTACCGAAGGGAATGATTGTGACTGAAGGTTTCGACAAGCTGATATCAATTTTAGACGTCTCTTGTCTGTCAAAGATAGAGTCATGGACACTGAATCTATCTGGAAACCCAAAAAGGTTACCCTTGTCTGAGGAATCAATGAACTTTTTAGTAAATTGATCCTCCAACCATGATCTTGAAGAAACAACACAAGTCGATTCGTATGAGATTCTGCTAAATGTAAAGACTGAGCAAGTACCAAGATATCGTCCAAATAAGGAAATACCACAATACCCTGTTCTCTGATTACAGACAGAAGGGCACCGAGAACCTTTGTAAAAATTCTTGGAGCTGTTGCTAGACCAAACGGTAGAGCCACAAACTGGTAATGCTTGTCTAGGAAAGAGAATCTCAGAAACTGAAAGTGATCTGGATGAATCGGAATATGCAGATATGCATCCTGTAAATCTATTGAAGACATATAATGCCCTTGCTGAACAAAAGGCAGAATAGTCCTTACAGTTACCATTTTGAATGTTGGTATCCTTACATAACGATTCAATATCTTTAGATCCAGAACTGGTCTGAAGGAATTCTCCTTCTTCGGTACAATGAAGAGATTTGAATAAAACCCCAGCCCCCCATTCCAGAACTGGAACTGGCATAATTACTCCAGTCAACTCTAGATCTGAAACACATTTCAGAAATGCTTGAGCCTTCGCTGGATTTACTGGGACACGGGAAAGAAAAAATCTCTTTGCAGGAGGTCTTATTTTGAAGCCAATTCTGTACCCTTCTGAAACAATGTTCTGAATCCAAAGATTATGAACGGATTTGATCCAAATTTCTTTGAAAAAACGTAATCTGCCCCCTACCAGCTGAGCTGGAATGAGGGCCACACCTTCATGTGGACTTAGAAGCTGGCTTTGATTTTCTAGAAGGCTTGGATTTATTCCAGACTGGAGATGGTTTCCAAACTGATACCGCTCCTGAGGATGAAGGATCAGGTTTCTGTTCCTTGTTGTGACGAAAGGAACGAAAACGATTATTAGACCTGAATTTACCTTTAGATTTTTTATCCTGTGGTAAAAAAGTTCCTTTCCCTCCAGTAACAGTTGAAATAATAGAATCCAACTGAGAACCAAATAATTTATTACCCTGGAAAGAAAGGGAAAGCAGAGTAGACTTAGAAGACATATCAGCATTCCAAGTTTTAAGCCATAAAGCTCTTCTAGCTAAAATAGCTAGAGACATATACCTGACATCAACCCTAATGATATCAAAGATGGCATCACAAATAAAATTATTAGCATGTTGAAGAAGAATAATAATGCTATGAGAATTATGATCTGTTACTTGTTGCGCTAAAGCTTCCAACCAAAAAGTTGAAGCTGCAGCAACATCCGCCAAAGATATAGCAGGTCTAAGAAGATTACCTGAACACAAATAGGCTTTTCTTAGAAAGGATTCAATTTTCCTATCTAAAGGATCCTTAAAGGAAGTACCATCTGCCGTAGGAATCGTAGTGCGCTTAGCAAGAGTAGAGACAGCCCCATCAACCTTAAGGATTTTGTCCCAAAACTCTAATCTGTCAGATGGCACAGGATATAATTGCTTAAAACGTTTAGAAGGAGTAAATGAATTACCCAAATTATTCCATTCCCTGGAAATTACTTCAGAAATAGCACCAGGGACAGGAAAAACTTCTGGAATAACTACAGGAGATTTAAAAACCTTATCTAAACGTTTAGATTTAGTATCAAGAGGACCAGAATCCTCAATTTCTAAAGCAATTAGAACTTCTTTAAGTAAAGAACGAATAAATTCCATTTTAAATAAATATGAAGATTTATCAGCATCAACCTCTGAAACAGAATCCTCTGAACCAGAAGAACCATTATCAGAATCAGAATGATGATGTTCATTTAAAAATTCATCTGAAC
Source organism: Bombina bombina (assembly GCF_027579735.1). Taxonomy (NCBI): domain Eukaryota; kingdom Metazoa; phylum Chordata; class Amphibia; order Anura; family Bombinatoridae; genus Bombina; species Bombina bombina. Next base: position 82,920,255 of record NC_069506.1, on the reverse strand, counting down.
AATGAGAAGTTTTAAAAGATTTTTTATGTTTACTAGAAGGAGGAATAACAGACAAAGCCTTCTTAATGGATTCAGAAACAAAAACATAATTTATGCTTACCTGATAAATTCCTTTCTCCTGTAGTGTGGTCAGTCCACGGGTCATCATTACTTCTGGGATATTAACTCCTCCCCAACAGGAAGTGCAAGAGGATCACCCAAGCAGAGCTGCTATATAGCTCCTCCCCTCTACGTCACACCCAGTCATTCGACCGAGAACCAACGAGAAAGGAGAAGCTAAAGGGTGCAGTGGTGACTGGAGTATAATTTAAAAATTTAGACATGCCATAAAAAACAGGGCGGGCCGTGGACTGACCACACTACAGGAGAAAGGAATTTATCAGGTAAGCATAAATTATGTTTTCTCCTGTTAAGTGTGGTCAGTCCACGGGTCATCATTACTTCTGGGATACCAATACCAAAGCTAAAGTACACGGATGACGGGAGGGACAGGCAGGATCTTTATACGGAAGGAACCACTGCCTGAAGAACCTTTCTCCCAAAAACAGCCTCCGAAGAAGCAAAAGTGTCAAATTTGTAAAATTTGGAAAAAGTATGAAGAGAAGACCAAGTTGCAGCCTTGCAAATCTGTTCAACAGAGGCCTCATTCTTAAAGGCCCAAGTGGAAGCCACAGCTCTAGTAGAATGAGCTGTAATTCTTTCAGGAGGCTGCTGTCCAGCAGTCTCATAAGCTAAACGTATTATGCTACGAAGCCAAAAAGAGAGAGAGGTAGCAGAAGCTTTTTGACCTCTCCTCTGTCCAGAATAAACGACAAACAGGGAAGAAGTTTGTCGAAAATCTTTAGTTGCCTGTAAATAAAATTTCAGGGCACGGACTACATCTAGATTGTGTAGAAGTCGTTCCTTCTTTGAAGAAGGATTAGGACACAATGATGGAACAACAATCTCTTGATTGATATTCCTATTAGTGACCACCTTAGGTAAGAACCCAGGTTTAGTACGCAGAACTACCTTGTCTGAATGAAAAATCAGATAAGGAGAATCACAATGTAAGGCCGATAACTCAGAGACTCTTCGAGCCGAGGAAATAGCCATTAAAAACAGAACTTTCCAAGATAACAATTTGATATCAATGGAATGAAGGGGTTCAAACGGAACACCCTGTAAAACGTTAAGAACTAAGTTTAAACTCCATGGTGGAGCAACAGTTTTAAACACAGGCTTAATCCTGGCCAAAGCCTGACAAAAAGCCTGAACGTCTGGAACTTCTGACAGACGTTTGTGTAAAAGAATGGACAGAGCTGAGATCTGTCCCTTTAAGGAACTAGCGGATAAACCCTTTTCTAAACCTTCTTGTAGAAAAGACAATATCCTAGGAATCCTAACCTTACTCCATGAGTAACTCTTGGATTCGCACCAATGTAAGTATTTACGCCATATTTTATGGTAAATCTTTCTGGTAACAGGCTTCCTAGCCTGTATTAAGGTATCAATTACTGACTCAGAAAATCCACGTTTTGATAAAATCAAGCGTTCAATTTCCAAGCAGTCAGCTTCAGAGAAATTAGATTTTGATGTTTGAAAGGACCCTGGATCAGAAGGTCCTGTCTCAGAGGCAGAGACCAAGGTGGACAGGATGACATGTCCACTAGATCTGCATACCAGGTCCTGCGTGGCCACGCGGGCGCTATTAGAATAACCGATGGTCTCTCCTGTTTGATCCTGGCAATCAATCGAGGAAGCATCGGGAAGGGTGGAAACACATAAGCCATCCCGAAGGTCCAAGGTGCTGTCAAAGCATCTACCAGGACCGCTCCCGGGTCCCTGGATCTGGACCCGTAACAAGGAAGCTTGGCGTTCTGTCGAGACGCCATGAGATCTATCTCTGGTTTGCCCCAACGTCGAAGTATTTGGGCAAAGACCTCCGGATGAAGTTCCCACTCCCCCGGATGAAAAGTCTGACGACTTAGGAAATCCGCCTCCCAGTTCTCCACTCCCGGGATGTGGATTGCTGACAGGTGGCAAGAGTGAGACTCTGCCCAGCGAATTATCTTTGATACTTCCATCATCGCTAGGGAGCTTCTTGTCCCTCCTTGATGGTTGATGTAAGCTACAGTCGTGATGTTGTCCGACTGAAACCTGATGAACCCCCGAGTTGTTAACTGGGGCCAAGCCAGAAGGGCATTGAGAACTGCTCTCAATTCCAGAATGTTGAGTCCATGATCCCTGAGCCTTCAGAGAATTCCAGACAGCGCCCCAACCTAGTAGGCTGGCGTCTGTTGTTACAATTGTCCAATCTGGCCTGCTGAATGGCATCCCCCTGGACAGATGTGGCCGAGAAAGCCACCATAGAAGAGAATTTCTGGTCTCTTGATCCAGATTCAGAGTAGGGGAAAAATCTGAGTAATCCCCATTCCACTGACTTAGCATGCACAATTGCAGCGGTCTGAGATGTAGGCGTGCAAAGGGTACTATGTCCATTGCCGCTACCATTAAGCCGATTACCTCCATGCATTGAGCCACTGACGGGTGTTGAATGGAATGAAGGACACGGCAAGCATTTTGAAGTTTTGTTAACCTGTCTACTGTCAGGTAGATCTTCATTTCTACAGAATCTATAAGAGTCCCCAAGAAGGGAACTCTTGTGAGTGGAAAGAGAGAACTCTTCTTTTCGTTCACCTTCCACCCATGCGACCTTAGAAATGCCAGTACTAACTCTGTATGAGACTTGGCAGTTTGAAAGCTTGAAGCTTGTATCAGAATGTCGTCTAGGTACGGAGCTACCGAAATTCCTCGCGGTCTTAGTACCGCCAGAAGAGCGCCCAGAACCTTTGTGAAGATTCTTGGAGCCGTAGCCAATCCGAATGGAAGCGCTACAAACTGGTAATGCCTGTCTAGGAAGGCAAACCTTAGATACCGGTAATGATCTTTGTGAATCGGTATGTGAAGGTAAGCGTCCTTTAAATCCACTGTGGTCATGTACTGACCCTTTTGGATCATGGGTAAGATTGTCCGAATAGTTTCCATTTTGAACGATGGAACTCTTAGGAATTTGTTTAGGATCTTTAAATCCAAGATTGGTCTGAAGGTTCCTTCTTTCTTGGGAACCACAAACAGATTTGAGTAAAACCCCTGTCTGTGCTCCGACCGCGGAACCGGGTGGATCACTCCCATTAGTAAGAGATCTTGTACACAGCGTAGAAACGCCTCTTTCTTTATTTGGTCTGTTGACAACCTTGAAATATGAAATCTCCCTTTTGGGGGAGAGGTTTTGAAGTCCAGAAGATATCCCTGAGATATGATCTCTAAAGCCCAGGGATCCTGGACATCTCTTGCCCAAGCCTGGGCGAAGAGAGAAAGTCTGCCCCCCACTAGATCCGTTCCCGGATCGGGGGCCCTCAATTCATGCTGTCTTAGGGGCAGCAGCAGGTTTTCTGGCCTGCTTGCCCTTGTTCCAGGACTGGTTAGGTCTCCAGCCTTGTCTGTAGCGAGCAACAGCTCCTTCCTGTTTTGGTGCAGAGGAAGTTGATGCTGCTCCTGCCTTGAAATTACGAAAGGAACGAAAATTAGACTGTCTAGCCCTAGGTTTGGCTCTGTCTTGAGGCAGGGCATGGCCTTTACCTCCTGTAATGTCAGCGATAATTTCTTTCAAACCGGGCCCGAATAAGGTCTGCCCTTTGAAAGGTATGTTAAGTAATTTAGATTTAGAAGTAACATCAGCTGACCAGGATTTTAGCCACAGTGCTCTGCGTGCCTGAATGGCGAATCCGGAATTCTTAGCCGTAAGTTTAGTTAAATGTACTACGGCATCTGAAACAAATGAATTAGCTAGCTTAAGGGTTTTAAGCTTATTTGAAATCTCATCTATAGTTATTGAGTCAAGAGTCTCTTCCAGAGACTCGGACCAAAAAGCGGCCGCAGCCGTGACAGACGCAATACATGCAAGGGGTTGCAATATAAAACCTTGTTGAACAAACATTTTCTTAAGGTAACCCTCTAATTTTTTATCCATTGGATCTGAAAAGGCACAGCTATCCTCCACCGGGATAGTGGTACGCTTAGCCAGAGTGGAAACCTCTCCCTCCACCTTAGGGACCGTCTGCCATAAGTCCCGTGTGGTGGCGTCTATTGGAAACATTTTTCTAAATACAGGAGGGGGGGAAAAGGGTACACCGGGCCTATCCCACTCCTTAGTAATTATCTCTGTAAGCCTCTTAGGTATAGGAAATACGTCAGTACTCGCCGGTACCGCATAGTATCTATCCAGCCTACATAATTTCTCTGGGATTGCAACGGTGTTACAATCATTCAGAGCCGCTAATACCTCCCCTAGCAGTACACGGAGGTTTTCTAGCTTAAACTTAAAGTTTGAAATGTCTGAATCCACTCTATTGGGATCAGATCCGTCACCTGCAGATTGAAGCTCTCCGTCCTCATGTTCTGCAAATTGTGACGCAGTATCTGACATGGCCCTATTATTATCAGCGCACTCTGTTCTCACCCCAGAGTGATCTCGCTTACCTCTAAGTTCTGGTAATTTAGACAAAACTTCAGTCATAACATTAGCCATGTCCTGTAATGTGATTTGTAATGGCCGCCCTGAAGTACTCGGCGCTACAATATCACGCACCTCCCGAGCGGGAGATGCAGGTACTGACACGTGAGGCAAGTTAGTCGGCATAACTTTCCCCTTGTTGTTTGGTGAATGATGTTCAATTTGTACAGATTGACTTTTATTCAAAGTAGCATCAATGCAATTAGTACATAAATTTCTATTGGGCTCCACCTTGGCTTTAGCACATATAGCACAGAGATATTCCTCTGAGTCAGACATGTTTAACACACTAGTAATTAAACTAGCAAACTTGGAAATACTTTTCAACTCAATTTACAAGTAATATGAAAAACGTACTGTGCCTTTAAGAAGCACAGAAAAAAATTGTTGAGTAACAATGAACCGGAGAAACTTTAAAATCAAATTTTTCCCGGTAAAAACACAAATTAGCAAAGGATTGCCCCCATTAGTAATGGATAACTAACCCTTAAATAGCAGAAAAAATGTACAAAATATAAACGTTTTTTATCACAGTCAAAGCACAATCTCACAGGTCTGCTGTGAGTGATTACCTCCCTCAAAATAATTTTTGAAGACCCTTGAGCTCTGTAGAGACGATCCGGATCATGCAGGGAAGAAAACAGACTTATGATCACCACAGTCCTCTCACACATCCTATCTATTAGTTGGGTGCAAGAGAATGACTGGGTGTGACGTAGAGGGGAGGAGCTATATAGCAGCTCTGCTTGGGTGATCCTCTTGCACTTCCTGTTGGGGAGGAGTTAATATCCCAGAAGTAATGATGACCCGTGGACTGACCACACTTAACAGGAGAAATCTCTTATGTTATCAGGAACACTCTGAGTATTAGATGTTGACGGAGCAGCAACAGGTAATGGAACTTTACTAAAGGAAATTGTATCTGCATTAACAAGTTTGTCATGACATTCAATACAAACAACAGCTGGAGGAACAGATACCAAAAGTTTACAGCAGATACACTTAGCTTTGGTAGCTCCAGCACCAGGCAGCGATTTTCCTGAAGTATCTTCTGACTCAGTTGCAACGTGGGACATCTTGCAATATGTAATAGAAAAAACAACATATAAAGCAAAATAGATCAAATTCCTTAAATGACAGTTTCAGGAATGGGAAAAAATGCCAGTGAACAAGCTTCTAGCAACCAGAAGCAATAATAATGAGACTTAAATAATGTGGAGACAAAAATGACGCCCATATTTTTTTAGCGCCAAATAAGACGCCCACATTATTTGGCGCCTAAATGCTTTTGGCGACAAAAATGACGCCACATCCGGAACGCCGACACTTTTGACGCAAAAAAACGTCAAAAAAATGACGCAACTTCCGGCGACACGTATGACGCCGGAAACAGAAAACAAATTTTGCGCCAAAAAAGTCCGCGCCAAGAATGACGCAATAAAATGAAGCATTTTCAGCCCCCGCGAGCCTAACAGCCCACAGGGAAAAAGTCAAATTTTTAAGGTAAGAAAAAAATGATTGATTCAAATGCATTATCCCAAATATGAAACTGACTGTCTGAAAATAAGGAATGTTGAACATCCTGAGTCAAGGCAAATAAATGTTTGAATACATATATTTAGAACTTTATTAAAAAAGTGCCCAACCATAGCTTAGAGTGTCACAGAAAATAAGACTTACTTACCCCAGGACACTCATCTACAAGTTGTAGAAAGCCAAACCAGTACTGAAACGAAAATCAGCAGAGGTAATGATATATATAAGAGTATATCGTCGATCTGAAAAGGGAGGTAAGAGATGAATCTCTACGACCGATAACAGAGAACCTATGAAATAGACCCCGTAGAAGGAGATCATTGCATTCAAATAGGCAATACTCTCCTCACATCCCTCTGACATTCACTGCACGCTGAGAGGAAAACCGGGCTCCAACCTGCTGCGGAGCGCATATCAACGTAGAATCTAGCACAAACTTACTTCACCACCTCCATAGGAGGCAAAGTTTGTAAAACTGATTTGTGGGTGTGGTGAGGGGTGTATTTATAGGCATTTTGAGGTTTGGGAAACTTTGCCCCTCCTGGTGGGAATGTATATCCCATACGTCACTAGCTCATGGACTCTTGCTAATTACATGAAAGAAAAGTATTAGCCATGATTACATGAGAATAAAATTGATAACCGAGTCACCTTAAAAGGTTAACTCCTTCCTTGCCGTGAAGGAGTTAAACCTTAAGTCTCCATGTCACATATGAAGTGCCTGCCCACTGCCATAAACCACCCTTATGCACTCAAGGATACAGTGTCCCACCTTTAGTACAGAGGGTCCTTAACCCCTTCAGTGCCAGCCTCCTAGCCCAAGAAGACAAAAAAGCACTTACCTGTACATCCAGCTTTTTTGGCAGGAGGACAGACCACCCAGTAGGAGAGGATGCCACTCCTCACAGTGACCTGTGTAAGAAGAGAGAACAAAGTAAGCCTACTCTGGCTTTCTATATCAAAGAAGCAACATGTTAAGAAAACGCAGTGAGGCCTACCCTACAAGTTCCTAACTTCTTGAAAGCCACCACTGCCCTACTGAAGAGACTAACGTGGAGTACGACTAGACCCAGTCTTAGGTAAAAGATCAGAGCAAACCTACTCTGGCGTTTAAAATAATAAATATTGATTGAAGAGAAATAAATCCAATCTTCTTCCAATCTTCTTCAGACACCATAACTTCACCTCCTCCTTGCAACGAAGGGATAGAGAATGACTGGGTGTTGTGGGAAGGGAAGTGATACTTAACAGCTTTGCTGTGGTGCTCTTTGCCTCCTCCTGCTGGCCAGTAATTGATGATTCCGTGGACTCACCGTATCTTAAGAAAGAAAGTGGAACAGTGCCTGGTGGTGTGTGTAAAAGTGGAACAGTGCCTGGTTGTGTAAGTATAAGTGGAACAGTGTCTGAAGATTTGTGTAAAAGTGGAACTATGCCTTGTAGCAAGTGTAAGTGTGGAACAGTGCCAGGTAGATGTGCTCAAAAACAGTAGAGCTTGTGCATGTATATGCATAAAAGTGTGAGAGTGCCCAGCCGTGTTTACATAATAGTGAGAGAATACATGGTGAACATGCATAAGAGTAGGAGAGCACATGTAAGTATGTATAAGGGTGAAAATCACATCTGTGTTTAGGCTGTGGATAAGCTTGGAAAAGTGTCTGCTAAAGTGCATAAGAGTAGAAACTGCACCTGTGTGTGCATAAGGATCAGAGAGTGTCTCTGTGTGCATAAGAGTGAACAGTGATTGGAGTTTACTAGTGGGAGATTGGATGGTGGTTTATTTTAGAGTCAACTAGAGGGCAGGACAAGTCCTAGTGGGTATGTGTGAGAGGGTTTTTGTAATATTTGGAGAATGCCTGAGGATGCATTTATAGGTGGGAGAGCAACTGAAGGGAACTTATAAGACTGAGAAAAGGGTCTGGTGGATGTGCTTAAGGGATGAAGAAACTTAGGATGTATGTAATGATGGAAAACAATTTGGGAGTTTGTGTGTAAGGGTAGGAGCCCAACTGGGAATACGTAAGTTCATATGGGGGTGAAACTGTAGTTTGAAGAGGTCCTGGCTGGGACATGTGTTAAAGGTGGGAGAGAGACTTTCGATTTATTCTAAACAGCTTACCCAACTATTTTTTGAAAGGTTATCAGTTTAGCAGGGAAGAAGCTGCTGATTGATGTGACAACAGTCTCATATTATCTCTGTTTTCAATAAATCACATAATTAATCATTTTATCAGTGTAAAAACAAACAAAATGTATGCATTCCTGAGAAATTAATTTATTTTGTAATGGTGAGAGTCCATGAGCCATCACATGTGGGATTAAAGTCCAGTCCTACAGGAGGAGGCAAAACACCCCACACAACATAGCTTACATCCCTCTGAATTTCCCATTATTTCTTAGTTATACATATGGCCAAGAGAAAGGAGAAAATAAGAAAGTAGGAAAGGAAAAACAGGGTAAAAGAAGGGCAAACTGGTACAGACGTCAACTGTTATGGTTAAAAACTAGGGAGATTCTCATAGACTCTCACCATCTAGAAATAAATTAATTTTTCAGGTAAGTATAAATTTTGTTTTCTTTCATAAGGTGGTGATCCTTTAGCCAAGCTATGAAGTACATGAGCACACCATGAAATAGGACAGGAATTAAAGGGACATGAAACCCTACATTTTTCTTTCATGATTCAGATAGAATATACATTTTTAAACAATTTCCACTGCAGCACTCCTATCAAAAGCAGCCTCAGAAGAGGCAAACATGTAAACATGGTAGAATTTAGGATGACCAATTAGCTGCCTTGCAAATCTGTTCAATGGAAGCTTAATTTTAAAACTGTAAGGCCTAGTTTTCATTGAGTTGGTAATGCTTGGAAACTAGTGGTAACATAAAAGTTCTCCATAGACTTTAATGGAGATAAATGTTTTTACCACCAGTTGCCACACTTTACCACCTCAATAGAAGCTAGTCCTTAGTTTGTTCTTTAAACTGCTTTCTCCTGATGAAAAATCAGGTAAGGGGAATCACAAGATAGAGTAGAAACCTCAGATACTCTTCTGGTCGAAGACATAGCCAAGAGAAAGAGAACCTTTCAAAACATCAGTTGAATATCCAGACCATGCATAGGTTCAAACGGCTGAGTCTGAAGAACCCACAAAACCAACTTAAAGTTTCACAGAGGCTAAGCAGGCCTGATAACTGGTCCTATTCTGACCAAAGCTTGAACAAAGGTTTAATTGTCAGTAAGTCTTGACATCATCTTGTGATACAAGACTGAAAGGACAGAAATTAGGTCTTAAGGGAACTGGCTGATAAACCCTTTTTCGCCCCATCCTAAAAAATGTAAGAATTAGAGGAATTCTGATTTCTAACGGTAATTCTTAGACTCATGCCAGGAAAAGAAAAGTTTCCAGACATTGTGATAGATGTGTTTATTAACAGGCTTTGAAAGTCACTTTGATCCCAAAAACTTCTCTGAGACTAAATGATATGTTCAATTGCCATGCTGTCAATTCTAGAGATGACAACACATTTAGAATTACTGAGGCCTTTTCCTGTTTCATCTTGGCTATTATCCTGGAAAGAAATAAAAAAGGAGGAAATATGTAAATCAGATTGATTGACCAGGTAATCACTAATGCAGCTAATAGAGTCACTTGTGGATCTCAAGATCTCGCACAATACTGCGGTAAGCTGTAATTCAAGTTAGAGGCCAATTATGTTCAGTACTCAAGGATCTTGAACAGATTTTCTTCTGATTTTCTCCTGAAAAAGGTTCAGACCACCCCCCACCAGAAATGAGTCTGGGGAGGGGCCACATCTTCATGCTAATTTGGAGGAAGGGACAGGCTTCTTTGGTCTGTTTGGACCAAGAAGATCCAGGCTTCTACATGGAGTTGTCTGACATCTTAGTCTGAAAAGGAGGATCTTTGCTTCATGGAATGAAGAAAGGAGTGAAATTGTCTTGTGGACTGAACCCTGCCCTTATTTCTTTCTGTCTTGAGACAGGAAAGCTCCCTTAACACCAGTTATTATAGCAAAGGTAGCATCCATTTCAGGTTCAAGCACAATCTTTCCATGAAATTGAAAAGAAAGTAGTCTGCTTTCAGATACTATATCAACAGACCATGACTTTTAGCCATAAAGCTCTTCATAGCAGCACATTTTTTACATTAATACAATTTATTTCAAAAGCTGCATCACAAATTAAACTACTTGCCGTCTTGCTAAACATCAAGCAATCATGAATATCATCAAGGAAAGTTTCTTTGGAAATAAGGTCAGAGATAGTGTCACACAATGCTGCTACGCAGGCTACACTAACAGCTGAATGAAACATACAGCTTGCCAGCTGAAATGATTTCCAGAGGAAACCTTAACATTTTCTGACCATCAGATGCTTAAAAGAGGTCCTTTAAAGGAATGCTAGTCCGCCTATCCAAAGTGGAAATTGTACCATCCATCTTTGGAGTAGCCTGCCACAACTCCAATTTTTCAGAGGGTAAAGGGAACATGTTTTTGAATTGTGCTGAGGGAAGAAAGGGAATGCCTGGTTTGTTCCAATCATTACTAATTACCCCAGAAACAGCATTAGAAACCGGGAAAGTAGATGGCTTCTTTAGGGCTGCCTTAAAGAGAGTTTGTCTGCAGGAGTAGGGTACTCAATCTCCAAGGCAAGTAAAAACTCCCTGCAATAAAGTGTGTATGTGGTCCAATTTGAAATCAAAGGACAAATATTCTGCAACTTCGTCAGAAAGGGTGTCCTGGGTTTCAAAATAATTGTCTTCAGCTGAGGAGTATTCTAATTCAACTGTACTCCTGGAAGGTACAGGGTACCTAGATACTGTTTCTAGCCAAAAAATGTATCTAAGCCATTTTTAAATGCATCTAAGGTATTGGCATTTACTACCTCCTCAGGTAATGAGTTTCACAATTTGATTGCTCGTACAGTGAAAAAACGGTTACGTTGCAGAAGATTAAATCTCCTTTCATCCAGCCTTAAATTGTGACCTCTTGTCAAACATTTTTTTTTTAATAAACAGAGCTTCTGCCATCTCTGTATATGGGCCTTGAATATATTTATATAAAGTGATCATGTCACCTCCAAAGTGCCTTTTTCTCTAGAAAAAAACAGACCCAGTTTGGCTAACCTCTCCTCATATCTTAAATTCTCCATTCCCCTTATTAGCTTTGTGGCCCTTCACTGAACTTTTTCTGTCTGCAATGTATTTTTTAAATTGGTCCCCAGAACTGCACTCCATACTCCAGCGATTTATATAGTGACAGAATTATGCTTTCCTTCCGTGCATTAATGCATCTTTTAATACATGCTAGCATCTTACTAGCCTTAGAAGCCGCTGCCCTGCATTGTGCACCCATCTTTAGCTTGTTATTTATTACTACGCAAATCTATTTCCTTCTCTGTTCCATTTAAATAATAGATTGCCTGCTTATTTTTACTTCCAAAATGTAGAAGATTGGATTTTCCATTTACCTGCTTATTTTTCACATTTTTGTAGATCCCATTGTAAAGCAAGTTCATCCTGCTTAGACCTAATGACCTTACATAACTTTGTATCATCTGCAAAAATAGAGATGTTGCTATTTAAGTCATAAATAAAAATATTAAAAAGAACAGGGCCCAGTACTGATTGCCTCTGTCCAATTTGAGTATGATCCATTCACTACTACTCGTCGCTCCCTATCTTTTATCCAGTTATTTATACATGAAATAACATTTTCAGTTATTCGCAGTACCTGAATTTTGTACATTAATCGCTCTTGTGGCACTGTATCAAAAACAACTGATTCCCCTTTATCTATATTTTTACTTACTTCCTCGTAGAATCTAATTAAATCTATTTCTAATAAAACCATGCTGATTTAAACTCATAATCTTGTGTACACAAATATACTCATCAATGTAATCCTTTAAAATCTGTTCAAGCATCTTCCCCACTATTGGTGTCAGACAAACTGGTCTATAGCTTCCTGGATCAGCTCTGCTTATGTTTTAAAAAGTGGCACCTCATGCCTGAGGATGAGTCTTGAAAAAGAGTAGATGTTTGTCTATAACAGTGCTAAATTCCTGTAAAACTCTTGGGTGTATTCCAGTTGGGGCTGGAGTTTTATTTACCTTAATATTATACATTTTGTTTCCCTGATATCCTCTAGAGATGACCCAGTTAATGCTAGGGGCTTGTATATTCTAGTTTGTTTTAAATTATCCTTTCCATTAGAGATACCACATGTGATTGCTTGTGGACTCTCACCATCTTATAAAATAAATTGCATGCTCTCTCTGAATCATAAAATTAAAACTTTAGGCTTCATGTTCCTTTAAGTTTTTGCTTTGAAATTTCAAACATAGCAGAATAATAAAAATAAATAATTTCTTGCATATGAATGTATCTCTTCCCATTATTACTTATTTTCTGTGCCATAAATGTGTTGGAGATCAGGAATGGATACAGTATTTGTTTTTGCATCACAATCCTTTGGGTTTTAATGAACCATTTACATTTCTTTAGAAACTTTCTCAGTTATGTTCTGAACTGTTCAGTTATAATGATGTCTAGTATGTTATTTATCGGTTGTTTTACATTATTAGGAGGAATCAGATTCCTCCCAATCAATATAACTATGTATGGGTGCATTTAAATAAAAAAAAAAAAGTATTTTTGCAATATATTTCCATTAGCAAAAATGCTCTTAGTGAAAGATATTATTGTTTTTCAAAGGCATATGAAGCAGTAAGACGTATGACACACATTAAGTTTTCACAGACACATTAAACAGCACCGCCAGCTGTCTGAGCTTTAATACTGGTGCACAGGCATTGACAGCATATGTGCGTATGCAAATGGAAGTATACTGCAAAAATGCTTTTATTTAAAGTGACGGGCAACGCAAAAATTGCTATTGTTTAATAAGATAGATAACGCCTTTATACTACCCATTCCCTAGCTTTGCACAATCAACATTGTTATATTAATATACTTTATAACATTTAACCTCTAAATTTCTGCCTGTTTCTAAGCCACTACAGACAGCCTCTTATCACATGCTTTTTTATTAGCTTTTCACAACAGGGGAGTGCTAGTTCATGTGAGCCATATAGATAACATTGTGCTCACGCCCGTGGGTTGTGCACAACATAGCACTAATTGGCTTAAATGCAAGTCAATAGATAATAAATAAAAAGTCATGTGATTAGGGGGCTGTCAAAAGATGCTTAAATAAAAGGTAATCACAGAGGTAAAACGTGTATTAATAAAACCGTGTTTTCTGTGCAAAACTGGGGAAAGTGTAGTAAAGGAATTATCAATCCTTTTAAACAATACATTTTTTTGAGTTGACTGTCCCTTTAAATGCACCTATGCACATTTGAAATTTGACCTTTCTATCCCTTTAGATTTCTGGTTCTGAACTAATATAATCTCAAGGAAGAGCAATTGAGATGGAAAAACACATTTTAATAACACTTTCAAAGTAGCAGCCAATAGGATATCTTAGCCCAAAACAACTTTATTACATAAATAAACAATATGAATCATTTTGACTTCATTAGATTTGCATTTTAGTCATAACACTTTGTTACCACTCGATTTTGAGATTAAACTTGGAATTAAATATGCTCTGTGTAACAATTTAATAAATGATTATCTAAATGAAGAAGATTAAAGGAAAAGTAAACTATCATGTACCCGTATGCAGAATCGCAAAGAACATCGAAAAATAATATAACTTTAATTCATCAATGTTTGTAATCTTTATTATTTATCTCCGTAATGAACCTTGTAAATCCCAATCCTATCTCGCCGTCCCTCCGCCTGGATAGCATTTTTATTTTTATTTTGGAATGACAAATATCTTCTTTCTCCTTTTCATTGGTCCCTCACTGGCCCAACCGACTCACTTCACGCCCACAATTGACAATGCGCATGTGCGTCTAATGGAATTCTCAGCCTCTATCGAACTGCGTTCATGAGACACGCATGCGCATTATCTTTAGATCCGCAATTTGCAGATAGACTGTCCGGCATCGGAACATAGCGATCCGAATAATTTCATCGTCTGTAAAATCAAAAGTGAGTATTGACTGATAGAGCAAATAGCCTTTACAAATATTTTTGTTTTTTGTACGCATGCGCAATAAACGATGCTTCACAGAAACGAGCACGGATGTACACGTAAGATCGGGTGCGACCACTCTTACGTGTAAAGGAGAAAAAGCAGAAAATGAGCGGGTGGGCGGAGGATGTGAAGAAAATGGTATGCGATTTAGAATATAATTGTATACAAAAGACAAATCAATTAAAAAAAGTTAGCGACTGTATTACTCTATATAAGATTAACTTTCACTTTAAATAGCTTCTTTTAACCCTTTTTATACACTTCACATTTTTTTATGAATCTATTGCGTTTTTAACTGTAACCGTTAGAGAATTTAACTGTTACAATAATAAAAATCTGAGGAGCTCTCAATCCGGAGCGGGTAAATGGCGCAATAGAACGTCGACTGATTTTTTGGATGAAATATGTGGAAAATGTATAATAAAATGTAAAAATATATTACAAGACCTGTGAGTGCCCTCATGCGGAATATAACATACATATGAACAACAAAAGAGGGGACACCCCTCCATTCTATGTATGTGTGTATATATATATATATATATATATATATATATATATATATATATATATATATATATATATATATATATATATATATAAATATCACAATGAAGGGCAGCCAGTAAAGCAATTATAAAATGTTCTTACATTATTTTTTTTTTATATTGCTCATCAAAGGGACGTGAAACCCAAAAAAATATTTCATTATTCAGATAGAGCATACAATTTAAAACATCTTTTCAAATTACTTCTATTGTTTAATTTGCTTTGTTCTCTTGGTATCCTTTGTTAAAAAGGATACCTAGGTTGGCTAAGGAGCTGGGAGCTAGCTGATGATTGGTGGCTGCACATACATGCCTCAATAAAGGATAGAAAGAGAATGAAGCAAAATTGATAATGGAAGTAAATTGGAAAGTTGTATAAAATCTGTCTGAAAATTGGGTTTCATGCCCCTTTAATGCTCTTTTAATGCCTTGCTGAATATATATACATCTTAACACATACCATGTGAAGATAAAGAAAGTAAAACAAATCCAATGTGGATAAATTAAAACATATTCTTCAGTATATAGAAGATAGGGACCAAGAGGACAGAGATAAAAGCAAAATAAAACTACCAAGCCCATATCAATAACTGAGATCATTCTGGATAATTTAAAGAAGAAACTGGATAATATATAGTAAATAAAACTCCAGATGCAGATGGAATAAATGCAAGTGTTCTAAGGTAAATTAGCTCTGCAGCAGAAAATCCTAAACACTTAAGGCCAGATTACAAATGGCGCACAGATTTTTTTCACTTGTGCGCTGTGCTCGAAGTAAACTTTTAATGTGGGCGGGTTAGTGCAGGTATTACAAGCTGAAATTAAAAAGTTAGCTCGCTAGCTAAAGTGTGATGCCAACTAACTTCAGGACATCGGATATTGCGACTGTGTTAATTCTTCTCCCATAGACTTCAAAGGAGCGCACTTGTTAAAAAATAAAAAACCTTAACACTTATCGCTTGTGTGCAAACCGGACACTGCATTAGACTTAAGCTGAAGGTAGTTACGAATATTTACAGTACATGTAACATATTTCTATTAACCTTTTAAGGCCGTTACAACCTTCTATTCCGTCCTAACCAGGCTGGGCTTTAGTACCGTTAGGACGGAAAAGAACATCCTAGCCGTGAAGTCAACGAAACGTTGTTCCGATGTAGACAAATTGACCCTGTCATGAAAGGGTTAAAAAAGCAAAATAAATATTTACACATATGAACACATAAATACATATATATATACACCTGTATATATGTGTATATATATATATATATATATATATATATATGCACACAAATTACATATTTAGACATATATGTATACATTATAGCCCTTTCCAGTCAAATACATTGCCATATACCATATCACCTTTAACCGTTATAAAACATTTGTATTAATATTTAATCAGAAAGTATATGAGTGAAATAGTTTATTTAAACATATTTATGTTGTGTTTTTGGTGTTTTTAACCCTTACACTTCGACACAAGGTCTTCAGTCTCGCTTTAATTCGGTGAGCGCCACTTGTAATCTAGTCCTCAATTTTTAAAGACTCAATATCCTCAGGCCTGGTATCATATGACTGGCTTAATGCTGATGTGGTGCCTTTATTTACAAACGGAACTTGGGGCTCATCTGGGAAGCTAACGTACCAATTGTTAACGGTTATCTTTCATAATAACAAAATTTATGCTTACCTGATAAATTTATTTATTTCCAGATATGGTGAGTCCACAGAATCATCAATTACTGTTGGGAATATCACTCCTGGCCAGCAGGAGGAGGCAAAGAGCACCACAGCAAAGCTGATAATTATCACTCCTCTTTCCACAATCCCCAGTCATTTGACCGAAGGAAAAGTAGAATAGTAACACAAGGTGTAGAGGTGCCTGAGGTTTAAAAACAAAAGGCAGGGCGGTGGACTCACCATATCCAGAAATAAATAAATTTATCAGGTAAGCATACATTTTGTTTTCTTTCCTAAGATATGGTGAGTCCACAGAATCATCAATTACTGTTGGGAATTAATACCCAAGCCAGAGGACACAGATAATTAGGGAGGGACAAGATAGGTCGCCTGAACAGAAGGCACCATCGCTTTAAGAAACTTTCTCCCAAAAGAAGCCTCAACCGAGGCAAAAGTATCAAATTTATAAAATTTAGGAAAAGTATGCAAAGAAGACCAAGTTGCAGCCTTGCAAATCTGTTCCACAGAAGCCTCATTTTTGAAAGCCCAAGAAGAAGAAACAGGCCTGGCAGAATGAGCCGGGATTCTCTCAGGAGGCTGCTGTCCAGCAGTCTCATATGCCAAGCGAATAATACTTCTCAACCAGAGAGAAAGAGAAGTGGCAGTAGCTTTCTGACGTTTGAATTTCCCAGAAAAGCAAACAAACAATGCAGAAGACTGACGAAAGTCCTTAGTCGCCTGCAAAAAGAATTTAAGAGCCCGCACAACATCTAGGTTGTGCAACAAACGTTCCTTATGAGAAGAAGGATTAGGACAAAGAGCAGGAACAACAATTTCCTGATTAATAATTCTATCCGAAACAACCTTAGGAAGAAAACCAAACTTGGTACGAAGAACTGCCTTAGCTGCATGAAATATGAGATAAGGCGAATCGCACTGCAAAGCTGAGAGTTCTGAAACTCTCCGAGCAGAAGAGATAGCAGTAAGAAACAAAACCTTCCAAGATAACAACTTAATATCTATGGCATGCATTGGCTCAAACGGAGCCTGTTGCAAAACTTTAAGAACAAGGTTAAAGGGACACTGAACCCAAATATTTTCTTTTGTGATTCAGATAGAGCATGAAATTTTAAGCAACTTTCTAATTTACTCCTATTATCAAATTTTCTTTATGCTCTTTGTATCTTTATTTGAAATGAAAGAATGTAAGTTTAGATGCCGGCCCATTTTTGGTGAACAACCTAGGTTGTCCTTGCTGATTGATGGATAAATTCATCCACCAATCAAAAACTGCTGTCCAGAGGCTGAACCAAGAAAAAAGCTTAGATGCCTTATTTTCAAATAAAGATATCAAGAGAATGAAGAAACATTGATAATAGGAGTAAATTAGAAAGTTGCTTAAAATTGCATGCTCTATCTGTATCACGAAAGAAAAAATTTGGGTTCAGTGTCCCTTTAAGGCTCCAAGGTGAAGCAACAGATTTAAACTCAGGCCTGATTCTGAACAAGGCCTGACAAAAAGATTGCACATCTGGCATGTCCGCCAGACGCTTGTGCAGCAAAATGGATAGGGCAGACATATGACCTTTCAGAGTACTGACAGAGAAACCATTCTCCAGACCTTCCTGGAGAAAGGATACAATTCTTGGAATCCTGACCCTACTCCAAGAGAATCCTTTGGATTCACACCAATGAAGACATTTACGCCATATCTTGTGGTAAATCTTTCTAGAAACAGGCTTACAAGCCTGAATCATGGTCTCAATGACTGACTCGGAAAATCCACGCTTAGATAAAATTAAGCGTTCAATCTCCAAGCAGTCAGCTTCAGAGAAATGAGGTTTGGATGAAGAAAAGGGCCCTGAAGTAGAAGGTCCTTCCTCAGAGGGAATCTCCACAGCGGTAGAGATGACATTTCCACCAGATCTGCATACAAGATCCTGCGAGGCCACGCAGGAGCTATTAGAATCACCAAAGCTCTCTTCTGCTTGATCCGACGAATGACTCGTCGAAGGAGACCAAAAGGAGGAAAAAGGTAAGCCAACCTGAAGTTCCAAGGAACTGCCAGAGCATCTATCAGGAAAGCCTGAGGATCCCTCGACCCCGATCTGTACTTTGGAAGCTTGGCGTTCTGGCGAGACGCCATCAGATCCAATTCCGGAAACCCCCATTTGGTCTTCCTAATTATCCACTCCTGGAATGTGGATGGCAGATAGACAGCAATTGTGAGCTTCCGCCCACTGAATGATCCGAGCCGCATCCTTCATGGCTAAGGAACTCAGAGTTTTCCCTTAGTGGTTGATGTAAGCCACTGAGGTTATGTTGTCTGACTGGAACCTGATAAACCGGGTTAAGGCCAGCTGAGGCCAAGCCACCAAGGCATTGAAGATAGCTCTCAACTCCAGAATGTTTATGGGGAGAACAGATTCTTCCTGAGACCACAGTCCCTGCGCCTTCAAAGAGTCCCAAACTGGCTCCGTGGTTACAATCACCCAAGAGGGTCTCCGAAAACATGTTCCCCGAGACAGAACATGGCCACCATGGAAGAGAGTCTTTCGCCGCTTGATCTAAAACTATCCTCTGAGATAGGTCTGTATAATCCCCGTTCCATTGGCTGAGCATACATAACTGTAGAGCTCTCAAATGGAATCGAGCAAAGGGAACTATGTCCATGGAAGCCACCATCAGACCAATTACTTCCATACATAGTGCTACTGAAAGTCGTGCAGCCGAATGAAGAGATAGTCAAGAGGATAGAATCTTGGCTCTTCTGACTTCCGTCAGAAATATTTTCATCGATAGGGAATCTATAATGTTTCCTAAGAAGACCACCCTTGTAGCCGGAACAATGGAGCTCTTTTCTAAATTCACCTTCCATTCGTGGGAACGAAGAAAAGACAACAAGATCTCTGTGTGAGATTTTGCTAGTTGAAAAGATGGCGCCTGAACCAAGATATCGTCCAGGTAAGGTGCCACTGCAATTCCCGAGACCGAATTACTGCCAGCAGAGACCTTTGAGAAAATCCTGGGAGCTGTGGCAGGGCCAAATGGAATTGCCATAAACTGAAAATGTTTGTCTAGATAGGCGAACCTCAGAAATTTGTGATGATCCCTGTGAATGGGAACATGGAGGTAAGCATCCTTCAGATCTATGAATCGTCTCCATTTTGAAGGACGGTACTTATTGAGGAATTTCAGCTCTAGAATTCGTCTGAAAGTTCCCTTTTTTTTTTGGGAACCACAAACAGGTTGGAATAGAACCCTAGACCCTGCTCCTGTACTGGGACTGGAACAATCACCCCCAGGAGGGAAAGGTCCTGTACACATTTTAAGAACGCCTCTCTCTTTGTCTGGTCTATAGATAATCTTGAGAGGTGGAATCTGCCCCTGGGAGGAAAGGTCTTGAATTCTAACTTGAAACCCTGGGATACTATGTCCACAGCTCAAGAATCTGGAACATCTCGTATCCAAGAACTGAGAGAGTCTGCCCCCCACTAGATCTGATTCCGGATTGGAGTCAGCTGTGGGCTTTTTTAATTGCTTCCCCTTGTTCTAAGATTGACTGGGTTTCCAAGAAGGCTTGGCCTGATCTTGTTTGTCAGAAGCCGGGGAAGACTTACCTCTGAAATTATGAAAGAAATGAAAATTACTTTGACAACCTTTCTCTCTCTATTCTTCCTATCCTGAGGTAGAAAATACCCTTTTCCACCCATAATTTTAAGAAATAATCTCTGCTAACCCTGGACCAAACAATGTTTTACCCTTATAAGGAAGAGACAAAAGCTTGACCTTAGAGGAGACATCTGCTGACCAAGATTTCAGCCACTTCCCGTCTGTGCGGCCTAACACTGCAAAACCAAATAACTTGGCACTCAGCCTAATCACCTGCAAGATAGCATCCAAAATAAAGGAATTAGCCAACTTAAGAGCTTTAATTCTGTCTTGAATCTCATCTAAAGGAGTTTCTACCTGAAGAGAATAAGACAAAGCATCAAACCAGTAAGATGCAAAACTTGTCACAGTGGCAATGCAAACTGCAGGTTGCCATAAAAGACCAAGATTAACGTAAATTCTCTTTAAGTATACCTCCATCTTTTTATCCATAGGATCTTTAAAAGAGCAACTATTCTCAATAGTAATAGTTGTCCTCTTGGCTAGAGTAGAAATAGCCCCTTCTACTTTAGGAACAGAGTGCCATGTTTCTGTAATGGAGTCCACGACTGGAAACATTTTCTTAAAAATAGGAGATGGGGGAAAAGATACCCCCGGCTTCTCCCACTACTGGGTAATAATATCCGAAGCCCGGTCCGGAACCGGAAAAACCTCCTTAGAAGAAGGAATTTCAAAGTAATTATTGAGTTTACTAGATTTCTTAGGCTGGACAGTGACAGGAGTATTCGAGTCGTCCAAGGTAGCCAACACCTCTTAACATAACACGAAGGTGTTCAAGCTTAAGTCTGAAATAACGACGACGGACTTACACTATCCGAATCTGAGATCTCACCCTCAGAAAACTCTGATGCATCTTCCTCTTTAGACGTAAGAGGAAGGGCCATCTGAGACAAATCATTGGAAAAAGCAGCTAATGCTGCAGATACCGCAGAGGAAACCTGAGCGGCAATTTCTGCTTTCAAATATGCTCCGCTGGGAGCTATAGAGGAACTGCAGGGCACTGCATGTGACGCCATTGCGGCTTTGGACAATCCAGGAGAAGGCTGTGGTATTACCTGAACAGCATCATCCTGAGAGACATTAGGCTCATCAATCAAAATTCTTTCTTTACACTGTAAGTCTTTTCACATGAGGAACAGAACTGCATTGGTGACGCAATCTGAGCTTCTAAACACAATAGACATGCATTTAACTGAATTTGATCCTGATCTGTATCAGGCATGATCGTCTAAAGAAATCACTGTGCAATGAATAAATTGAAAGAGTTTGTCTCCTCTTACGCTTTCTATACTAATGGCACACTGTATTAAGGGTATTAACAAATTAAAAATCTTTATCAAAAAGAAATTAAATTAATGCGCAATTATGCGCTCCTTTTAACTCTCAGGAACCCAACACCTCAGCCTTAACTGAGGTGCCTACCTGTCACCAACTCTAGATACAGAATAAATAACCTGAGCGTCAATTTCTCTCACTCTTGCCGTCAGCACCGCTCTGAATCTGAGACCGAAAGAGCGATAATGTGATCGGCTGCCAAACAACTGTGTCACAGAGAGGCATGAAACAAAAAACTAGCTACTTCCTGGTTACGTAACGCAGTGTAACCGTCCGATCTGATGTCAAAACCACTATACGAATAATTTAACTAAAATCCGATAATTAGTGTAAAAGTGCCACTGCACACAGGACTTTCCTTAATCCCCGTAATAACAAGTGAAATTTCTGCTTTCTCTCAATTAACCAGTTTAAACACAATAAAAGAGCCTCATTAACGGTTTCATTTCTGAAAGGATAAAGTCTCAGTCACAATGCCCTGCACCATGCCCAACTTATTCTTACATAAGGATTATACTGTCCCCTGTCAGAAATGCATAGAAAATTGTAAGTGCTAATAAATTATTCCCATCTGGAAGAAAAACAGGCACTTACCTGCCAAATCCGCTGTCCGGCATATAGACAGCTTTCCAGGTATGTAAGGACACAATTCCTCAGAGACCTGTAAAAAAGAAAGAACAGAGTCACCTACTCTGTTTTTCTATACTAGGGCAGCACAATACTAGGAAAACACAGTAAGGCCCACCTTACAAGTTCCTAGCTGCTTGAAAGCCACCACAAACCTTACTCAAGAGATTAACGTAGAGTACGGCAAGACCCCAAAAACTTGCTTGTAGAAATCAAATTATCAGACACCAAAATCTTCACCTCCTCCTTGTACGAAGGCAAAGAGAATGACTGGGGATTGTGGGAAGGGGAGTGATACTTAACAGCTTTGCTATGATGCTCTTTGCCTCCTCCTGCTGGCCAGGAGTGATATTCCCAACAGTAATTGATGATTCCGTGGACTCATCATATCTTAGGAAAGAAATAATATTTTACCTTGGAAAGTTTAATCTCCATACTGTGTTTTGAACTTAGAGCTCAATTTATCAATCCATGGCGGACAGGGCGGACATATTCGCTCCTGTCCGCCCAAGCTCTCTTCTGACACATTTAACATTGCATCCGAGCACTCATTTGCGCTCGCCTGCAACCCGCTCCCTGGCCGCGCACAGCCAATCACACGCGGATAGGAGCTGTCAATCTCCCCGGTCGGAAGAGACCAGGGAGATTGAAATTCTTCATCTAACAGGGTAGGGAAGCAGTGGTCTGCATGATAAATTGTGCTTGTGCTAACCTGCAGTCAAAGTGGAGAAAAGGGCTTGATAAATCTAGCCTAGTATTCTCAGTTTTAAATAAGTGTGTCTAATTAATGAGGTACATGGGGTTCATGATGCCTTAAAATAAAGAATGAAAATTAAGAACTATTGATCTAGAACATTTAATTATTGAATTTTCACATTGCTCACATTTTTCATTTGCTGATCATCGAAAATATGTTCCTGCATATTAACAAGTTTAGGCGCAAGGAAACAAACTTTGTAGGAATAGATTCCCCAAGTTTTTAAAGATGATTTTCTTTATATTTCTTTTTTTTTATACTATTGATAAGAGACTTTAGATTTGTAGTGAAGGCAAATATATTAAAATAAATGTGTAATTTGCTGTTGTAATAATTTCAATTAAAAATAATTATCTTTTTTATCTGGAATTTTTACAGAAAATAAACAAACATTCAAGCTTTAGAAAAAATACCAGAATAGTTTTAAAACTTGGTCTGTGTACAAAATACTTACCAATTATATGCTAACCTCTTCGACTACCCAAGCCTTGTTTTATACAATCAAATATTTTAACATTGCCGCTTTATCTAAATATAAATTAATTCCTTATGCTTTCTCATTCCGTGTCTAGAACATTTTCAGGTCTTGATAATGAGCTGTGTTAACAATTTTTTTGTTCCTTTTCTATCTTTGGTTGAAAAGCAGGGCCGTAAGCTTAAAAGCCTGCCCATTTCTGGAGCACTATTTGGCAGCAGCTTTGCAAGAATGTTATTCATTTGCAAGAGCAACAGATGGCAGCACTATTTCCTGCCATGTAGTGCTCCAGACACCTACCTAGGTATCTCTTCAAAAAAGAATATAATGGGAACAAAGCAAATTTGATAACAGAAGTAAATTGGAAACTGTCGGCTAGATTAAGAGTCTTGCGTTAGCCTTAAAAAGCAGCATTGAGGGGTCCCAACTCTGCTTTTTAACGTCCACTGGTATTACGAGTCAGGCAGGAGGGGGTCTACCGCTCACTTATTTTCCGCGATTTTAGCATACCGCAAATCCCCTTACGTCAATTGTGTTTCCTATCTTTTTAATGGGATTTTCCTAACGCCGGTATTACGATCGCCTGAAAAAGTGAGCGGTAGACCCTCTCCTGGCAAGACTCCTACCGCATTTAAAAGTCAGTAGTTAAGAGTTTTATGGGCTAACGCCGTAACATAAATCTCTTAACTAAAGTGCTAAAAAGTACACTAACACCCATAAACTACCTATTAACCCCTAAACCGAGCCCCCCCCCCCACATCGGAAACACTTAACTAAAATGTTTAACCCCTATCTGCCGACCGGACATCGCCGCCACTTTAATAAATGTATTAACCCCTAAACCGCTGCACTCCCGCCTCGCAAACACTAGTTAAATATTATTAACCCCTAATCTGCCGCCCCCAACGTCGCCGCTAATATATTAAATTTATTAACCCCTAAACCTAACACCCCCTAACTTAAATATAATTTAAATAAAACAAAATAAATTTACTACTATTAAATAAATTAATCCAATTTAAAACTACATACTTACCGATAAAATAAACCCTAAGCTTGCTACAATATAATAGTTACATTGTAGCTATCTTAGGATTTATTTTTATTTTACAGGCAACTTTGTATTTATTTTAACAAGGTACAATAGTTATTAAAAAGTTATAAACTATTTAATAACTTCGTAGTTAAAATAAGTACAAATTTACCTGTAAAATAAATCCTAACCTAAATTACAATTACACCTAACACTACACTATCATTAAATTAATTAAATAAATTACCTACAATTAAATAAAATAAACTAAAGTACAAAAAACCCCCCACTAACATACAGAAAATAAAAAAGAATTACATATTTTTTTAAACTAATTACACCTAATCTAATCCCCCTAATAAAATAAAAAAAGCCCCCCAAAATAATAAAATTCCCTACCCTATACTAAATTACAAATAGCCCTTAAAAGGGCCTTTTGCGGGGCAATGCCCCAAAGTAATCAGCTCTTTTACCTGTAAAAAAAATACAATACCCCCCCAACATTAAAACCCACCACCCACACACCCAACCCTACTCTAAAACCCACCCAATCCCCCCTTTAAAAAAACCTAACACTACCCCCTTGAAGATCACCCTACCTTGAGCCGTCTTCACCCAGCCGGGCACAAGTGGACCTCAAGAGGGGCAGAAGTCTTCATCCGATCCGACCAGAAGAGGACATCCAGACCGGCAGAAGACTTCATCCAGGCGGCATCTTCTATCTTCTTCCATCCGGAGCGGGTCCATCTTGAAGACATCCGACGCGAAGCATCCTCTTCCATCCGACGGCGACTGAAGAATGAAGGTTCCTTTAAGTGATGTCATCCAAGATGGCATCCCTTCAATTCCGATTGGCTGACAGCCAATCGGAAATAAGTTAGGAAAAATCCTATTGGCTGATGCAATTAGCCAATAGGATTGATCTCACATTCTATTGGCTGTTCCAATCAGCCAATAGAATGTGAGCTCTTTTAAGAGACGTCATCCAAGATCCAAGAATCCTATCAGCCAATCGGAATTAAAGGGACAGTCTAGGCCAAAATAAACATTCGTGATTTAAATAGAGCATGTAATTTTAAACAATTTTACAATTTACTTTTATCACCAATTTTGCTTTGTTCTCTTGGTATTCTTAGTTGAAGCTTAACCTAGGAGGTTCATATGCTAATTTCTTAGAACTTGAAGCCCACCTCTTTCAGATTGCATTTTAACAGTTTTTCACCACTAGAGGGTGTTAGTTCACATATTTCATATATATAACACTGTGCTCGTGCACGTGAAGTAATCTGGGAGCAGGCACTGATTGGCTAGACTGCAAGTCTGTCAAAAGAACTGAAAAAAGGGGCAGTTTGCAGAGGCTTAGATACAAGATAATCACAGAGGTTAAAAGTATATTATTATAAATGTGTTGGTTATGCAAAACTGGGAAATGGGTAATAAAGGGATTATCTATCTTTTAAAACAATAAAAATTCTGGTGTAGACTGTCCCTTTAAGGTAGGAAAAATCCTATTGGCTGATGCAATCAGCCAATAGGATTGAAGTTCAATCCTATTGGCTGATCCAATCAGCCAATAGGATTGAGCTTGCATTCTATTGGCTGATTGGAACAGCCAATAGAATGTGAGATCAATCCTATTGGCTGATTGCATCAGCCAATAGGATTTTCCCTACCTTATTTCCGATTGGCTGATAGGATTCTATCAGCCAATCGGAATTGAAAGGACGCCATCTTGGATGACGTCACTTAAAGGAAGCTTCATTCTTCAGTCGCCGTCGGATGGAAAAGGATGCTCCGCGTCGGATGTCTTCAAAATGGACCCGCTACGCTCCGGATGGAAGAAGATGCCGCCTGGATGAAAATTTCTGCCGCTTGGAGGACCTCTTCTGGCCGGATCGGATGAAGACTTCTGCCCCTCTGGACGTCCACTTGTGCCCGGCTAGGTGAAGACGGCTCAAGGTAGGGTGATCTTCAAGGGGGTATAAATAAATATAAATCCTAAGCTAGCTACAATGTAACTATTAGTTATATTGTAGCTATCTTAGGGTTTATGTTATAGGTAAGTATTTAGTTATAAATAGCAATAATTTATTTAATTGTAGTAAATTTATTTAGATGTATTTAAATTATATTTAAGTTAGGGGGGTGTTAGGGATAGACTTTGGGGTTAATAAATTTATTATAGTGGCGGCGACGTTGCCGGCGGCAGCAGATTAGGGGTTAATAAATTTAATATTGTTGCGGCGACGTTGGGGAGGGGCAGATTAGAGGTTAATAACTATAATGTAGGTGTCGGCGATGTTGGGGGCAGTAGATTAGGGGTTCATAAGTATAATGTAGGTGGCGGCGGTGTCCGGAGTGGCAGATTAGGGGTTAATAATAAAATGTAGGTGGCGACGTCGGGGCGGCAGATTAGGGGTTAATAAGTGTAAGATTAGGGGTGTTTAGACTCGGGGTTCATGTTAGGGTGTTAGGTGCAGACATAAAATTAATTTTCCCATAGGAAACAATGGGGCTGCGTTAGGAGCTGAACGCTACTTTTTTGCAGGTGTTAGTTTTTTTTTTCAGCCAGCTCAGCCCCATTGTTTCCTATGGGGAAATCGTGCACAAGCACGTTTTGCCAGCTTACCGCTACCGTAAGCAACGCTGGTATTACAGTGAGATGTGGAGCTAAATTTTGCTCAACGCTCACTTTTCTGAGGCTAACTCCGGCTTGAAGAAAACTTGTAATACCAGCGTTGGCTTAAGTAAGCAGTAAGAAAAAAAGGCTCGTTAGCACCGCACAGCCTTACCGACAAAAACTCGTAATCTAGCCATGTATTTTTGGGGTTCCATATACCTTTAATGTTTACATACTAAATTATGCTAATCTTGTAAGCAATAAAATAAAGATTATTATCTTTAATGATAAAAATAGAAGTACCTTTGCCGCAGAGTTGGACACGCCGTGTGTCACATTTCTAAACAAGCCACCAACATTTCCATATTTGATAAGTCCAGTTACACCTTCTGACACATCATTCAGCAAACCCATTGGATTGCCCAGGAAGTCCACTGATCCCAAGATTCTTGCTGCTTGACTGAGTAATTCCTTTAGGACAAATAAGAAAATGTAATTAATAATAGCAATTTGGATCAGCAGTGTAGAATTTGATAAAAGTGGATTATTAAATTATTTTTCTGTGATGTAATTTAAATACATGGATATTTTAAAATACACAAGCACAGTTCAAAAGGTCAGTTTTATTACTATTAAACATGTGTATTTGTTGCTTTCGGGAACAACGAATGCCGAATATGTCGGCTGCCAGCAGCATTCGTATATCCTCATGTGAAAGTGCAACACACAAAGATCTTTGAATATCACAAAGATATCCGGCTCTGAATAAAGATGATATAGGGCCAGATTACAAGTGGAGCGCTATTTAACACTCCTGTTCGAGTGTTAACTGCACTAGAAGTAAGCTTTTTGCAGGCATCGGCTTGCGCTTGTATTACAAGTTGAAAGTAAATGTTTTTTGCTCGTGTACTAAACCGACGCGCGTAAAATGCCAAACTTAGAATATTGTGATAACGTATTCCCCCATAGAAGTCAATGCAGCAAAAAAGTGATAAAAACAGCATAATCGCAAGCAAACACAAACACATATTCTCAAGTGCGCTAACCTGACATGAAAATATGAATATTTCACATTCCAATGTTCTTCACATAGAAGATTATGTTCTATTTATTCATAAATACATATTTCTATATATATCTGATGGTATTTTATATACAGTATCTCACAAAAGTGAGTACACCCCTCACATTTTTGTAAATATTTTATTATATATTTTCATCTGACAACACTGAAGAAATGACACTTTGCTACAATGTAAAGTAGTGAGTGTACAGCTTGTATAACAGTCTAAATTTGCTGTCCCCTTAAAATAACTCAATACACAGCCATTAATGTCTAAACCGTTGGCAACAAAAGTGAGAACACCCCTAAGTCGAAATGTTCAAATTTTGTCCAATTAGCCATTTTCCCTCCCTGGTGTCATGTGACTCAGTGTTACAAGGTCTCAGGTGTGAATGGGGATCAGGTGTGTTAAATTTGGTGTTATCGCTCTCACACTCTCTCATACTGGTCACTGGAAGTTCAACATGACACCTCATGGCAAAGAACTCTCTGAGGATCTGAAAAAAAGAATTGTTGCTCTACATAAAGATGGCCTAGGATATAATAAGATTGTCAAGACGCTGAAACTAAGCTGCAGCACGGTGGGCAAGACCATACAGCAGTTTCACAGGACAGGTTCCACTCAGAACAGGCCTTGCCATGGTCGACCAAAGAAGTTGAGTTCACGTGCTCAGCGTCATATCCAGAGGTTGTCTTTGGGAAATAGACGTATGAGTGCTGCCAGCATTGCCGCAGAGGTTGAAGGGGTGGGAGGGTCAGCCTGTCAGTGCTCAGACCATACGCTGCACTCTGCCGTACCAGAAGGAAGCCTCTTCTAAAGATGATGCACAAGAAAGCCCGCAAACAGTTTGCTGAAGACAAGCAGACTAAGGACATGGATTACTGGAACCATGTTCTGTGGTCTGATGAGACCATGATAAACTTATTTGATTCAGATGGTGTCAAGCGTGTGTGGCGGCAACCAGGTGAAGAGTACAAAGACAAGTGTGTCTTGCCTACAGTCAAGCATGGTGGTGGAAGTGTCATGGTGTGGGCCTGCATGAGTGCTATCAGCACTGGGGAGCTACAGTTTATTGAGGGAACCATGAATGTCAACATGTACTGTGACATACTGAAGCAGAGCATGATCCCCTCCCTTCGGAGACTGGGACTCAGGGCAGTATTCCAACATGATAACGAGCCCAAACACATCTCCAAGACGACCACCTCCTTGCTAAAGAAGCTGAGGGTAAAGGTGATGGACTGGCCAAGCATGTCTCCAGACCTAAACCCTATTGAGCATCTGTGGGGCATTCTCAAATGGAAGGTGGGGGAGAGCAAGGTCTCTCCGTGATGTCGTTATGGAGGAGTGGAAGAGGACTTTAGTAGCAACCTGTGAAGTTCTGGTGAACTCCATGCCCAAGAGGGTTTAGGCAGCGCTGGACAATAATGGTGGCCACACAAAATATTGACACTTTGGGCCCAATTTGGACTTTTCCACTTAGGGGTGTACTCACTTTTGTTGCCAACAGTTTAGACATAAATGGCTTTGTGTTGAGTTATTTTGAGGGGACAGCAAATTTACACTGTTATACAAGCTGTACACTCACTATTTTACCCCTGACTGGGGTTTTGCTGTTTCTCTTGTTCAGAGAGGGATTGCCTGTTATTTCGGGGCTGGACTGTACTGTGAAGTCTGATATGCTTCAGGAAAGTTCTTCTCTGTGAAAGGCACATGTTGAGCAAAAAGAGGCTGCTTCTTGGGTGGTAACTAGACATAGAGCAAGCTATTATGCTACTGTTCGTTCCCAGGTTGAGCGCTTCTCTCTTTTTATTTATGCAAATTATGACATTTTGGAAAGTCTTCCTAAGTGTGATGCGGGACTCCATACGTGGACCCGTTGCTCAGTGTGCCTAGAGGGATATGGCTGCACCTCACTGACGGGGGCCCACAATAGGCCGAAACGTACGTCTGGGGTTTTGCTGTTTCTCTTGTTCAGAGAGGTATTGCCTGGTATTTCGGGGCTGGACTGTACTGTGAAGTCAGGATCAGACTGATATGCTTCAGGAAAGTTCTTCTCTGTGAAAGGCACATGTTGAGCAAAAAGAGGCTGCTTCTTGGGTGGTAACTAGCCATAGAGCAAGCTATAATGCTATTGTTAGTTCCCAGGTTGAGCACTTCTCTCTTTTTATTTATGCAAATGCACATATCTAATTACTATTACCTTTTAATATTTCAAACATTACAAATTACATTTAAATCAGTATTTGATGATAAGGGAAAGGTTAGCACATTTGAAAACAAGCAATCTTTCTATTAATTAAAGGGACATTCCAGTCAAAATTGGAATCAACATGGGTGCATTTAAGTCTTAAATAGAAGCATTTTTGTATTATACATGTATTAGCAAAAATGCTTCTAATAAAAGCTATAGCTGTTTCAAAAGTGTATTTAACCCCTTACTGACCAGATTCCTTGATCATTTTCTGACCGTTTGGGACCAGGGCTATTTTTATATTTCTGCAGTGTTTGTGTTTAGCTGTAATTTTCCTCTTACTCATTTACTGTACCCACACATTACATACCGTTTTTCTCTCCATTAAATGGACTTTCTAAAGATACCATTATTTTCATCATATGTTATAATTTACTATAAAAAAACGATAAAATATGATGAAAACATTGAAAAACACACACTTTTTCTAACTTTGACCCCAAAATCTGTTACACATCTACAACCACCAAAAAACAACCATGCTAAATAGTTTTTTTATATCTATATATATATATATATTTCTGATATATATATATATGGTCCTGGGACCAGCTTTCTTGTGCGTTGGCCTCTGATTTACGAACGTTCACACTCTTAGGTGCGCGTCAGGTTTCGGTGTGCAGATTCTCCTTTTTAGTTGTCAATTTTTTGCGTGTTCTCGGATTTAATGCTTTCTCCTTCTGCTTTGTTTTGCCTGTGGCTCTTTTTTGTAAAAGCTGGTATGTGGTTTCCATTCCTCAAGAGCTTTTTAAGGAGGTTTTAAGTGTTTATTGCATTATAATATATGGTATAACGTAGCAGCAGGATTCTGTCTCTAAATCTACCCAAGAAACTGAGTCTCCTGAACACCTTTCTAACATTATTAGGTGTGCTTATTGTAAAGATTGCTGAAGTGCCTTCTCCAGTTCATTTATGTGGCTCATGTTTAGATGTGTTAATGTAATTAGACCAATCTAATGCACTCAACGACAACCATGGCACACCAAACACACCCACTATCTTCAGCAAAGTATTGGAACAACTAGTCTTTAATCGCCTAACTCCATTTATCTCAACTAACTCCTTACTTGACTCATTACAATCTGGTTTCTACCTTGAACATTCAACAGAAATCACTCTTACTAATGTATAAAATTATCTGCTATCAGCCAAAGCAAAGGGACACTATTCCTTATTAATTCTTCTGGACCTATCTGCTGCTTTCAACACAATTGACCATCCTCTCCTCTTACAAATCATACAATTATTTGGCATTGAAGACACAGCCCTCTCCTAGTTTGTTTCATAGCTCTCAAATCGATCATTTAAAGTTTCCTTTAACTGCATATCCTAGGAAACTTTGCCTCTCACAGTTGGAGTTCCAAAAGGCTCTGTCTTGAATACCTTGCTTTCAAACTGTCAAAACTGTCTAAAATTGAACTGCTTTTTATTCTCCCCTCTGAGAAAACCAACACCTAACATTTTTCTGACAGTTGGAGACTCTTATCAACACTTCACCCCTGGTCCACTGTCTTAAAGTCACACTTGACTCTTAACTCACATCTATTCCACATATACAAGCGCTCGCCAAAACCTGCAGTACACACCTTCGCAACATCTTCAAAATTTGACCCTTCTTTACTCAAGAAACTACAAAAAACATAATTTATGTAAGAACTTACCTGATAAATTCATTTCTTTCATATTAGCAAGAGTCCATGAGCTAGTGACTTATGGGATATACATTCCTACCAGGAGGGGCAAAGTTTCCCAAACCTCGAAATGCCTATAAATACACCCCTCACCACACCCACAAATCAGTTTAACGCATAGCCAAGAAGTGGGGTGATAAGACAAAAGTGCGAAAGCATAAAAAATAAGGAATTGGAATAATTGTGCTTTATACAAAAAAAATCATAACCACCACAAAAAAGGGTGGGCCTCATGGACTCTTGCTAATATGAAAGAAATGAATTTATCAGGTAAGTTCTTACATAAATTATGTTTTCTTTCATGTAATTAGCAAGAGTCCATGAGCTAGTGATGTATGGGATAATGAATACCCAAGATGTGGATCTTCCACGCAAGAGTCACTAGAGAGGGAGGGATAAAATAAAGACAGCCAATTCCGCTGAAAATAATCCACACCCAAAATAAAGTTTAAATCTTATAATGAAAAAAAAATGAAATTATAAGCAGAAGAATCATACTGAAACAGCTGCCTGAAGTACTTTTCTACCAAAAAATGCTTCAGAAGAAGAAAACACATCAAAATGGTAGAATTTAGTTAAAGTATGCAAAGAAGACCAAGTTGCTGCTTTGCAAATCTGATCAACCGAAGCTTCATTCCTAAACACCCAGGAAGTAGAAACTGACCTAGTAGAATGAGCTGTAATCCTTTGAGGCGGAGTTTTACCCGACTCGACATAAGCATGATGAATTAAAGATTTCAAACAAGATGCCAAAGAAATGGCAGAGGCCTTCTGACCTTTCCTAGAACCGGAAAAGATAACAAATAGACTAGAAGTCTTTCGGAAAGACTTAGTAGCTTCAACATAATATTTCAAAGCTCTAACTACATCCAAAGAATGCAATGATCTCTCCTTAGAATTCTTAGGATTAGGACACAATGAAGGAACCACAATTTCTCTACTAATGTTGTTAGAATTCACAACCTTAGGTAAAAATTTAAAAGAAGTTCGCAACACCGCCTTATCCTGATGAAAAATCAGAAAAGGAGACTCACAAGAAAGAGCAGATAATTCAGAAACTCTTCTAGCAGAAGAGATTGCCAAAAGAAACAAAACTTTCCAAGAAAGTAATTTAATGTCCAGTGAATGCATAGGTTCAAACGGAGGAGCTTGAAGAGCCCCCAGAACCAAATTCAAACTCCAAGGAGGAGAAATTGACTTAATAACAGGTTTTATACGAACCAAAGCTTGTACAAAACAATGAATATCAGGAAGATTAGCAATCTTTCTGTGAAAAAGAACAGAAAGAGCAGAGATTTGTCCTTTCAAGGAACTTGCAGACAAACCTTTATGCAAACCATCCTGAAGAAACTGTAAAATTCTCGGAATTCTAAAAGAATGCCAGGAAAAATGATGAGAAAGACACCAAGAAATGTAAATCTTCCAGACTCGATAATATATCTTCCTAGATACAGATTTACGAGCCTGTAACATAGTATTAATCACAGAGTCAGAGAAACCTCTTTGACTGAGAATCAAGCGTTCAATCTCCATACCTTCAAATTTAAGGATTTGAGATCCTGATGGAAAAAAGGACCTTGCGACAGAAGGTCTGGTCTTAACGGAAGAGTCCACGGTTGGCAAGAGGCCATCCGGACAAGATCCGCATACCAAAACCTGTGAGGCCATGCTGGAGCCACCAGCAGAACAAACGAGCATTCCTTCAGTATCTTGGAAATCACTCTTGGAAGAAGAACTAGAGGCGGAAAGATATAGGCAGGATGATACTTCCAAGGAAGTGACAATGCATCCACTGCTTCCGCCTGAGGATCCCTGGATCTGGACAGATACCTGGGAAGCTTCTTGTTTAGATGAGAAGCCATCAGATCTATTTCTGGAAGTCCCCACATTTGAACAATCTGAAGAAAAACCTCTGGGTGAAGAGACCATTCGCCCGGATGTAACGTTTGGCGACTGAGATAATCCGCTTCCCAATTGTCTATACCTGGTATATGAACCGCAGAAATTAGACAGGAGCTGGATTCCGCCCATACCAGTATTCAAGATACTTCTTTCATAGCCAGAGGACTGTGAGTCCCTCCTTGATGATTGATATATGCCACAGTTGTGACATTGTCCGTCTGAAAACAAATGAACGACTCTCTCTTTAGAAGAGGCCATGACTGAATAGCTCTGAAAATTGCACGGAGATCCAAAATATTGATTGGTAATCTCACCTCCTGAGATTCCCAAACCCCTTGTGCTGTCAGAGACCCCCAAACAGCTCCCCAACCTGTCAGACTTGCATCTGTTCAAATCACAGTCCAGGTTGGAAGAACAAAAGAAGCCCCCTGAAGTAAACGATGGTGATCTGTCCACCACGTCAGAGAGTGTCGTACAATCGGTTTTAAAGATATCAATTGAGATATCTTTGTATAATCCCTGCACCACTGGTTCAGCATACAAAGCTGAAGAGGTCGCATGTGAAAGCGAGCAAAGGGGATCGCGTCCGATGCAGCAGTCATAAGACCTAGAATTTCCATGCATAAGGCTACCGAAGGGAATGATTGAGACTGAAGGTTTCGACAAGCTGAAACCAATTTTAGACGTCTCTTGTCTGTCAGAGACAGAGTCATGGACACTGAATCTATCTGGAAACCTAAAAAGGTTACCCTTGTCTGAGGAATCAATGAACTTTTCGGTAAATTGATCCTCCAACCATGATCTCGAAGAAACAATACAAGTCGATTCGTATGAGAACGAATACATTCCATTTTGAACAAATAACTGAATTTATGTTTACCTGATAAATTACTTTCTCCAACGGTGTGTCCGGTCCACGGCGTCATCCTTACTTGTGGGATATTCTCTTCCCCAACAGGAAATGGCAAAGAGCCCAGCAAAGCTGGTCACATGATCCCTCCTAGGCTCCGCCTTCCCCAGTCATTCGACCGACGTAAAGGAGGAATATTTGCATAGGAGAAATCATATGATACCGTGGTGACTGTAGTTAGAGAAAATAAATCATCAAACCTGATTAAAAAACCAGGGCGGGCCGTGGACCGGACACACCGTTGGAGAAAGTAATTTATCAGGTAAACATAAATTCTGTTTTCTCCAACATAGGTGTGTCCGGTCCACGGCGTCATCCTTACTTGTGGGAACCAATACCAAAGCTTTAGGACACGGATGATGGGAGGGAGCAAATCAGGTCACCTAGATGGAAGGCACCACGGCTTGCAAAACCTTTCTCCCAAAAATAGCCTCAGAAGAAGCAAAAGTATCAAATTTGTAAAATTTGGTAAAAGTGTGCAGTGAAGACCAAGTCGCTGCCTTACATATCTGATCAACAGAAGCCTTATTCTTGAAGGCCCATGTGGAAGCCACGGCCCTAGTGGAATGAGCTGTGATTCTTTCAGGAGGCTGCCGTCCGGCAGTCTCATAAGCCAATCTGATGATGCTTTTAAGCCAAAAAGAGAGAGAGGTAGAAGTTGCTTTTTGACCTCTCCTTTTACCAGAATAAACAACAAACAAGGAAGATGTTTGTCTGAAATCCTTTGTAGCCTCTAAATAGAATTTTAGAGCACGAACTACATCCAAATTGTGCAACAAACGTTCCTTCTTTGAAACTGGATTCGGACACCAAGAAGGCACGACTATCTCCTGGTTAATATTTTTGTTAGAAACAACTTTCGGAAGAAAACCAGGTTTAGTACGCAAAACCACCTTATCTGCATGGAACACCAGATAAGGAGGAGAACACTGCAGAGCAGATAACTCTGAAACTCTTCTAGCAGAAGAAATTGCAACTTTCCAAGATAATAACTTGATATCAACGGAATGTAGGGGTTCAAACGGAACCCCCTGAAGAACTGAAAGAACTAAATTGAGACTCCAAGGAGGAGTCAAAGGTTTGTAAACAGGCTTGATTCTAACCAGAGCCTGAACAAAAGCTTGAACATCTGGCACAGCCGCCAGCTTTTTGTGAAGTAAAACAGATAAAGCAGAAATCTGTCCCTTCAAAGAACTTGCAGATAATCCTTTCTCCAAACCTTCTTGAAGAAAGGATAGAATCTTAGGAATTTTTATCTTGTTCCATGGGAATCCTTTAGATTCACACCAACAGATATATTTTTTCCATATTTTATGGTACATTTTTCTAGTTACAGGCTTTCTAGCCTGAACAAGAGTATCAATGACAGAATCTGAGAACCCTCGCTTTGATAAAATCAAGCGTTCAATCTCCAAGCAGTCAGTTGGAGTGAGGCCAGATTCGGATGTTCGAACGGACCTTGAACAAGAAGGTCCTGTCTCAAAGGTAGCTTCCATGGTGGAGCCGATGACATATTCACCAGATCTGCATACCAAGTCCTGCGTGGCCACGCAGGAGCTATCAAGATCACCGATACCCTCTCCTGTTTGATCCTGGCTACCAGCCTGGGAATGAGAGGAAACGGTGGGAACACATAAGCTAGGTTGAAGCTCCAAGGTGCTACTAGTGCATCCACTAGAGTCGCCTTGGGATCCCTGGATCTGGACCCGTAGCAAGGAACCTTGAAGTTCTGACGAGACGCCATCAGATCCATGTCTGGAATGCCCCATAATTGAATTATTTGGGCAAAGATTTCCGGATGGAGTTCCCACTCCCCCGGATGAAATGTCTGACGACTCAGAAAATCCGCTTCCCAATTTTCCACTCCTGGGATGTGGATTGCAGACAAGTGGCAGGAGTGAGTCTCCGCCCATTGAATTATTTTGGTCACTTCTTCCATCGCCAGGGAACTCCTTGTTCCCCCCTGATGGTTGATATACGCAACAGTCGTCATGTTGTCTGATTGAAACCGTATGAATTTGGCCTTTGCTAGCTGAGGCCAAGCCTTGAGAGCATTGAATATCGCTCTCAGTTCCAGAATATTTATCGGGAGAAGAGATTCTTCCAGAGACCAAAGACCCTGAGCTTTCAGGGGTTCCCAGACCGCGCCCCAGCCCACCAGACTGGCGTCGGTCGTGACAATGACCCACTCTGGTCTGCGGAAGCTCATCCCTTGTGACAAGTTGTCCAGGGTCAGCCACCAACGGAGTGAATCTCTGGTCCTCTGATCTACTTGTATCGTCGGAGACAAGTCTGTATAATCCCCATTCCACTGACTGAGCATGCACAGTTGTAATGGTCTTAGATGAATTCGCGCAAAAGGAACTATGTCCATTGCCGCCACCATCAAACCTATTACTTCCATGCACTGCGCTATGGAAGGAAGAGGAACAGAATGAAGTACTTGACAAGAGCTTAGAAGTTTTGATTTTCTGGCCTCTGTCAGAAAAATCCTCATTTCTAAGGAGTCTATTATTGTTCCCAAGAAGGGAACTCTTGTTGACGGAGATAGAGAACTTTTTTCTACGTTCACTTTCCACCCGTGAGATCTGAGAAAGGCCAGGACAATGTCCGTATGAGCCTTTGCTTGTGGTAGAGACGACGCTTGAATCAGTATGTCGTCCAAGTAAGGTACTACTGCAATGCCCCTTGGTCTTAGCACCGCTAGAAGGGACCCCAGTACCTTTGTGAAAATTCTTGGAGCAGTGGCTAATCCGAATGGAAGTGCCACAAACTGGTAATGCTTGTCCAGAAAGGCGAACCTTAGGAACCGATGATGTTCCTTGTGGATAGGAATATGTAGATACGCATCCTTTAAATCCACCGTGGTCATGAATTGACCTTCCTGGATGGTAGGAAGAATTGTCCGAATGGTTTCCATTTTGAACGATGGAACCTTGAGAAATTTGTTTAGGATCTTGAGATCTAAGATTGGTCTGAATGTTCCCTCTTTTTTGGGAACTATGAACAGATTGGAGTAGAATCCCATCCCTTGTTCTCCTAATGGAACAGGATGAATCACTCCCATTTTTAACAGGTCTTCTACACAATGTAAGAATGCCTGTCTTTTTATGTGGTCTGAAGACAATTGAGACCTGTGGAACCTTCCCCTTGGGGGTAGCTCCTTGAATTCCAGAAGATAACCTTGGGAGACTATTTCTAGCGCCCAAGGATCCAGAACATCTCTTGCCCAAGCCTGAGCGAAGAGAGAAAGTCTGCCCCACACCAGATCCGGTCCCGGATCGGGGGCCAACATCTCATGCTGTCTTGGTAGCAGTGGCAGGTTTCTTGGCCTGCTTACCTTTGTTCCAGCCTTGCATTGGCCTCCAGGCTGGCTTGGTTTGAGAAGTATTACCCTCTTGCTTAGAGGATGTAGAACTTGAGGCTGGTCCGTTTCTGCGAAAGGGACGAAAATTTGGTTTATTTTTAGCCTTAAAAGACCTATCCTGAGGAAGGGCGTGGCCCTTACCCCCAGTGATATCTGAAATAATCTCTTTCAAGTCGGGGCCAAACAGCGTTTTCCCCTTGAAAGGTATGTTAAGCAATTTGTTCTTGGAGGACGCATCCGCTGACCAAGACTTTAGCCAAAGTGCTCTGCGCGCCACAATAGCAAACCCTGAATTTTTCGCCGCTAATCTAGCTAATTGCAAAGTGGCGTCTAAGGTAAAAGAGTTAGCCAACTTAAGTGCTTGAACTCTGCCCATAACCTCCTCATAAGAGGATGCTTGATTGAGCGACTTTTCTAGTTCCTCGAACCAGAAACACGCTGCTGTAGTGACAGGAACAATGCATGAAATTGGTTGTAGAAGGTAACCTTGCTGAACAAACATCTTTTTAAGCAAACCCTCTAATTTTTTGTCCATAGGATCTTTAAAAGCACAACTATCTTCTATAGGGATAGTGGTGCGTTTGTTTAGAGTAGAAACCGACCTTGGGGACTGTCTGCCATAAGTCCTTCCTGGGGTTGACCATAGGAAATAATTTCTTAAATATAGGGGGAGGGACAAAGGGTATGCCGGGCCTTTCCCATTCTTTATTTACAATGTCCGCCACCCGCTTGGGTATAGGAAAAGCTTCGGGGGGCACCGGGACCTCTAGGAACCTGTCCATTTTACATAATTTCTCTGGAATGACCAAATTGTCACAATCATCCAGAGTAGATAACACCTCCTTAAGCAGAGCGCGGAGATGTTCCAATTTAAATTTAAATGTAATAACATCAGGTTCAGCTGGTTGAGAAATTTTTCCTGAATCTGAAATTTCTCCCTCAGACAAAACCTCCCTAGCCCCTTCAGACTGGTGTAAGGGCATGTCAGAACCATTATCATCAGCGTCCTCATGCTCTTCAGTATCTAAAACAGAGCAGTCGCGCTTTCGCTGATAAGTGGGCATTTTGGCTAAAATGTTTTTAATAGAATTATCCATTACAGCCGTTAATTGTTGCATAGTAAGGAGGATTGGCGCACTAGATGTACTAGGGGCCTCCTGAGTGGGCAAGACTGGTGTAGACATAGAAGGGGATGATGCAGTACCATGCTTACTCCCCTCACTTAAGGAATCGTTTTGGGCAACATTATTATCAGTGGTATCATTGTCCCTACTTTGTTTGTCATATTTATCACATATATTTAAATGGATAGGAACCTTGGCTTCCGAACATACAGAACATCGTCTATCTGGTAGTTCAGACATGTTAATAGGCATAAACTTGGTAACAAAGCACAAAAAACGTTTTAAAATAAAACCGTTACTGTCTCTTTAAATTTTAAACTGAACACACTTTTTTACTGAATATACGCAAAAGTATGAAGGAAATGTTCAAAATTCACCAAAATTTCACCACAGTGTCATAAAGCCTTAACAGTATTGCACACCAAATTTGAAAGCTTTAACTCTTAAAATAACGGAACCGGAGCCGTTTTTACATTTAACCCCTATACAGTCCCTGGTATCTGCTTTGCTGAGACCCAACCAAGCCCAGAGGGGAATACGATACCAAATGACGCCTTCAATAAGCTTTTTCAGTGGATCTGAGCTCCTCACACATGCATCTGCATGCCTTGCTTCTCAAAAACAACTGCGCATTAGTGGCGCGAAAATGAGGCTCTGCCTATGACTAGAAAAGGCCCCCAGTGAAAAAGGTGTCCAATACAGTGCCTGTCCGTTTTTTTAACAATTTGCCAAGATTAAAATAACTCTCCTAAGTTATAAACCATTAAACATGCTTATATAGTAAACGTTTTGGCCCAGAAAAATGTCTACCAGTCTTTAAAGCCCTTGTGAAGCCCTTGTATTCTTATATTGAAAATTAAGAAAATGGCTTACCGGATCCCATAGGGAAAATGACAGCTTCCAGCATTACCAAGTCTTGTTAGAAATGTGTCATACCTCAAGCAGCCAAAGTCTGCTCACTGTTTCCCCCAACTGAAGTTAATTCCTCTCAACAGTCCTGTGTGGAAACAGCCATCGATTTTAGTAACGGTTGCTAAAATCATTTTCCTCTTACAAACAGAAATCTTCATCTCTTTTCTGTTTCAGAGTAAATAGTACATACCAGCACTATTTTAAAATAACAAACTCTTGATTGAAGAATAAAAACTACATTTAAACACCAAAAAACTCTGAGCCATCTCCGTGGAGATGTTGCCTGTGCAACGGCAAAGAGAATGACTGGGGAAGGCGGAGCCTAGGAGGGATCATGTGACCAGCTTTGCTGGGCTCTTTGCCATTTCCTGTTGGGGAAGAGAATATCCCACAAGTAAGGATGACGCCGTGGACCGGACACACCTATGTTGGAGAAATGATGATTTATCGGCATCAACCTCTGAAACAGAATCCTCTGAACCAGAGGAATCATTATCAGAATCAGAATGATGATGTTCATTTAAAAATTCATCTGAAAAATGAGAAGTTTTAAAAGACCTTTTACGTTTACTACTCTGAGCATTAGATGTTGATGGAACAACAACAGGTAATGAAACATTACTAAAGGAAATATTATCTGCATTAACAAGTTTGTCATGACATTCATTACAAACAACAGCTGGAGGAACAGATACCACAAGTTTACAGCAAATACACTTAACTTTGGTAGATCCAGCATCCGGCAGCGATTTTCCAGAAGTATCTTCTGATTCAGGGTCAATCTGGGACATCTTGCAATATGTAATAGAAAAAACAACATATAAAGCAAAATTGATCAAATTCCTTAAATGACAGTTTCAGGAATGGGAAAAAATGCCAGTGAACAAGCTTCTAGCAATCAGAAGCAATAAACAATGAGACTTAAATAATGTGGAGACAATAGTGACGCCCATATTTTTTAGCGCCAAAAAAGACACCCACATTATTTGGCGCCTAAATGCTTTTGGCGCAACAAATGATGCCACATCCGGTAACGGCGACACTTTTGGCGCAAAAAACGTCAAAAATGACGCAACTTCCGGTGACACGTATGACGCCGGAAATAACAAAGAAATTTTTTTTGCGCCAAAAAAGTCCGCGCCAAGAATGACACAATAAAATTAAGCATTTTCAGCCCCCGCGAGCCTAACAGCCCACAGGGAAAAAAGTCAAATTTTAAGGTAAGAAAAAAATTGATTATTCAAATGCATTATCCCAAATAATGAAACTGACTGTCTGAAATAAGGAATATTGAACATCCTGAATCAAGGCAAATAAATGTTTGAACACAAATATTTAGAACTTTATTTAAAAGTGCCCAACCATAGCTTAGAGTGTCACAAAAATAAGACTTACTTACCCCAGGACACTCATCTACATGTAGTAGAAAGCCAAACCAGTACTGAAACGATAATCAGTAGAGGTAATGGTATATATAAGAGTATATCGTCGATCTGAAAAGGGAGGTAAGAGATGAATCTCTACGACCGATAACAGAGAACCTATGAAATAGACCCCGTAGAAGGAGATCATTGAATTCAAATAGGCAATACTCTCTTCACATCCCTCTGACATTCACTGCACGCTGAGAGGAAAACCGGGCTCCAACCTGCTGCGGAGCGCATATCAACGTAGAATCTAGCACAAACTTACTTCACCACCTCCACAGGAGGCAAAGTTTGTAAAAACTGATTTGTGGGTGTGGTGAGGGGTGTATTTATAGGCATTTTGAGGTTTGGGAAACTTTGCCCCTCCTGGTAGGAATGTATATCCCATACGTCACTAGCTCATGGACTCTTGCTAATTACATGAAAGAAATAATAATAATTACATTTCTTTATTTA
Source organism: Bombina bombina (assembly GCF_027579735.1). Classification (NCBI taxonomy): domain Eukaryota; kingdom Metazoa; phylum Chordata; class Amphibia; order Anura; family Bombinatoridae; genus Bombina; species Bombina bombina. Next base: position 82,878,177 of record NC_069506.1, on the reverse strand, counting down.
GTCATGGAATGACTACTGCAATATACTTCTAAATGGCCTTTCCAAACACTGCCTCTACCTCCTCCAGTCTATTATGAATGCTTCAGCTAGACTTATCCCCCTAAGTCGCTGAACTACATCAGCTGCTCTGCCCTGACAATCTCTACACTGAATACCCAAAGTATTAAATCTAACTTATAAAGCACTCAACAACCTTCACTCCAAACTATGGGCCAGCTTACGAAGGAAAGTGCAAATTAACGTTTCCGCTCAAGCATTAACTGTGCTAGAAGTAGGCTTTTTGTGCTTGTTGGGTTGTGCTCATATTAAGAATTGAAAGTAAAAAGGTTTTCTTGCGCTAACCCGACAAGCACAAAGATAAAGTTAGAATATTTTGTGGGCATTCACGTATTCCTCATAAAAGTCAATGGATAAAAAAAAGTGGGAAAAAACTTAACACCTCACTCTGGCTTAAACCCGATCGCATATTCTCTGGCCCTATATTTCCTCTCTCATATCCAAATACTCCCTGACACATTCTCTTCTATCAACCTCTGACCTACGTCTCTCCACTCCTATAATCTTTACGTCCCTCTCTCGCCTCCAAGACTTTGCACGCACTGCACCTGTCCTCTGGGACTCTGTACCCCACTCTATCAGACTGTCTCCAACCTTGTATAGCTTCAGACACTCTGAAAACCTTAACAACTCTCCTCTGCTTTTCATCCTATTTTTGTGGCGATATACAAATAAATGATAATAAAAATAATAATAATATCCTACTAAAACTAAAATATGATAGGTACAAACATAGAAATTATGTTTGATATGTTTGTTTACTAGCTTAACAAACGTGTTCAAAATGTAATTTGTCAGTGCCACTGGGTGTATTTTCAGAGCTCTAATATTGCAAAATTTAAAAATACCTAGAAAAACGGCAACTTGTAAACTGCTATAGATGAAGAAAAACTTGAACTATATTACAGCATATTACACCAAAAAGGATGAAAAAAGGGATGAAACATTTTTAAATCTTAAACCATTAGAGGTGAAGTACTCTCACAAATGAACAAAAAAAAAAACAAAAAAAAATGCACTAATAAATAAATGATATTGGTAAATAGTTATGCAATGCTTTATCAGACCAACGTATCATATCATTAAATGATGATTAATTTCTTTCTATGAGTCTTGTTCTGTTGGGGTTTAATACTTTTAAACTGCTGTACTAATAGGTTTAAGATATTTGCATGCCTTTCAACATTTCTGTGGACCTCCCAAGGATAAAACAAAGACTTTCAGTTTGGAGAACATTCCTAATTATAAAACTATTCTGGTACATAACAATCCCTGCTCACACATTTAATTTACAGAATTACTTACCAGGTATCATACACTAACACATATATGTATATAGTTTCCTCAAACTACACAAATCAACAATTTAAAAATTTGGAGAAAAGTATAAAAGTATTAAATCATAAATAGAACCTTACACCATAATTCAAATGCATTTTATCTGTTTAATTTTTTTTTCGGGGGAAACAATGTATTTATTTGTTTTTCTCCTCCTGTTTCATTTGTCAATTCTCCTGCCAAAACTTTAGCCACATGTTAGATGTGATCAATTAAAGTGATGGCAAATCCAAGTGTGTAACAAACGCTAGGATTTACCATCACTAAAAATAAACATTAGCTTCAGTCATCATTTACAAAAAAAACTATCACCCTATCTGTGCCAAAACGATATTGCTAATTCAGCGCCTCCAGCTGCCCACGGCACATCGCTCTTCTCCAATGAGGTGACGTTTTCCACCTCTAAACCAATAGCTGTGTGTGTATACAGATCACTGTCAGTTGACGTGGAAACGTCACCTCATTGAAGAAGAGCGCTGTGCCGTGGGCGGCCAGAGGCGCCGAGTTAGCAATATCGTTTCAGAACAGATAGGGTGAGAATAACACTTTTTTTTAGTAAATGATGACTGAAGCTAATGTTTATTTTTTGTGATGGTAAATCCTAGCGTTTGTTATACGCTTTGATTTTTGGTAATTATTTAATATTTATGACGCGTATTAATAAATTAACCCGTGCTACTATAAACACTTGAGCACATAAATCTGTGAGTTTCAAACTCAGTGCAACATAAAAACACAAATATTTATATACCCAAAATGTGTACGACTTTTATATAAAGCTATATATGAAGTTTCAAAATTGTATTCTTTAATGTAAAAAAATGTGCTGATATATAAATGTAGTACAAACCTCTTGGAAATGTTTAAGGATATCATTGATAATGAACTCTTGCGTTTCATAAGGATGTACTTTTGTAAATGGATCCAGGTCAATCACAGCATCTTCAAACCTGATTAGAGGAAATCCCAGTGTACTTTTTAAAGCCTTACACAAACAAGAAAAAAAAAAAAAAATCATTAAAACTATAATACAGGGTTGGCCAACTGCGGAATCTGTTGGCGCTCTACAAATAACTGATAATAATAATAATCTGTGGCCCTCGAGTAGGTAGTTAACCATTACTATTATAACAAACAATATTTGCGTTTTTTGTAATTTTCTGTTACAATGAAAGTTAATCTATAAAAATTAATTCTAAACCCCACATGTGAAGCTTGACATAATTTCAGTGTTGGAATTATTTTTTGTGGTTTAAACCAAGCCTGCAACAGAGCACTATAAATGAATAGGCAACTATTGCAGGGAAGTATACTCTTCAAACAACAAGTACATATCTTGTGTGATATCTTTGTTGCTCTTTATTTTATACTTTGTGCGTAGGGTTGCCAGGTGTCCAGTATTGAACCGGACAGTACAGTAATTTAGAAGGCTGTCCAGTAAAACCTTCACGAAAATACTTAAAGGGCAAGTCAACCCAAAATTTGTTCTAAGTCATACAAATAAAGTTGCAACAGATTATTATTTACAAATGTAGCCCAATTTTCTAACATACATCGTTTTCAAATAAAAACAGAATTTATGTTTACCTGATAAATTACTTTCTCCAACGGTGTGTCCGGTCCACGGCGTCATCCTTACTTGTGGGATATTCTCTTCCCCAACAGGAAATGGCAAAGAGCCCAGCAAAGCTGGTCACATGATCCCTCCTAGGCTCCGCCTACCCCAGTCATTCGACCGACGTTAAGGAGGAATATTTGCATAGGAGAAACCATATGATACCGTGGTGACTGTAGTTAAAGAAAATAAATTATCAGACCTGATTAAAAAACCAGGGCGGGCCGTGGACCGGACACACCGTTGGAGAAAGTAATTTATCAGGTAAACATAAATTCTGTTTTCTCCAACATAGGTGTGTCCGGTCCACGGCGTCATCCTTACTTGTGGGAACCAATACCAAAGCTTTAGGACACGGATGAAGGGAGGGAGCAAATCAGGTCACCTAAATGGAAGGCACCACGGCTTGCAAAACCTTTCTCCCAAAAATAGCCTCAGAAGAAGCAAAAGTATCAAACTTGTAAAATTTGGTAAAAGTGTGCAGAGAAGACCAAGTCGCTGCCCTACATATCTGATTAACAGAAGCCTCGTTCTTGAAGGCCCATGTGGAAGCCACAGCCCTAGTGGAATGAGCTGTGATTCTTTCAGGAGGCTGCCGTCCGGCAGTCACATAAGCCAATCTGATGATGCTTTTAATCCAAAAAGAGAGAGAGGTAGAAGTTGCTTTTTGACCTCTCCTTTTACCAGAATAAACAACAAACAAGGAAGATGTTTGTCTAAAATCCTTTGTAGCATCTAAATAGAATTTTAGAGCGCGAACAACATCCAAATTGTGCAACAAACGTTCCTTCTTCGAAACTGGTTTCGGACACAAAGAAGGTACGACTATCTCCTGGTTAATGTTTTTGTTAGAAACAACTTTTGGAAGAAAACCAGGTTTAGTACGTAAAACCACCTTATCTGCATGGAACACCAGATAAGGAGGAGAACACTGCAGAGCAGATAATTCTGAAACTCTTCTAGCAGAAGAAATTGCAACCAAAAACAAAACTTTCCAAGATAATAACTTAATATCAACGGAATGTAAGGGTTCAAATGGAACCCCCTGAAGAACTGAAAGAACTAAGTTGAGACTCCAAGGAGGAGTCAAAGGTTTGTAAACAGGCTTGATTCTAACCAGAGCCTGAACAAAGGCTTGAACATCTGGCACAGCTGCCAGCTTTTTGTGAAGTAACACAGACAAGGCAGAAATCTGTCCCTTCAAGGAACTTGCAGATAATCCTTTCTCCAATCCTTCTTGAAGAAAGGATAGAATCTTAGGAATCTTTACCTTGTCCCAAGGGAATCCTTTAGATTCACACCAACAGATATATTTTTTCCATATTTTGTGGTAAATTTTTCTAGTTACAGGCTTTCTGGCCTGAACAAGAGTATCAATAACAGAATCTGAGAACCCTCGTTTTGATAAGATCAAGCGTTCAATCTCCAAGCAGTCAGCTGGAGTGAGATCAGATTCGGATGTTCGAACGGACCTTGAACAAGAAGGTCTCGTCTCAAAGGTAGCTTCCATGGTGGAGCCGATGACATATTCACCAGATCTGCATACCAAGTCCTGCGTGGCCACGCAGGAGCTATCAAGATCACCGACGCCCTCTCTTGATTGATCCTGGCTACCAGCCTGGGGATGAGAGGAAACGGCGGGAATACATAAGCTAGTTTGAAGGTCCAAGGTGCTACTAGTGCATCTACTAGAGTCGCCTTGGGATCCCTGGATCTGGACCCGTAGCAAGGAACCTTGAAGTTCTGACGAGAGGCCATCAGATCCATGTCTGGAATGCCCCACAGTTGAGTAATTTGGGCAAAGATTTCCGGATGGAGTTCCCACTCCCCCGGATGTAATGTCTGACGACTCAGAAAATCCGCTTCCCAATTTTCCACTCCTGGGATGTGGATTGCAGATAGGTGGCAGGAGTGAGTCTCCGCCCATTGAATGATTTTGGTCACTTCTTCCATCGCCAGGGAACTCCTTGTTCCCCCCTGATGGTTGATGTACGCAACAGTCGTCATGTTGTCTGATTGAAACCGTATGAACTTGGCCTTTGCTAGCTGAGGCCAAGCCTTGAGAGCATTGAATATCGCTCTCAGTTCCAGAATATTTATCGGTAGAAGAGATTCTTCCCGAGACCAAAGACCCTGAGCTTTCAGGGGTCCCCAGACCGCGCCCCAGCCCATCAGACTGGCGTCGGTCGTGACAATGACCCACTCTGGTCTGCGGAAGGTCATCCCTTGTGACAGGTTGTCCAGGGACAGCCACCAACGGAGTGAGTCTCTGGTCCTCTGATTTACTTGTATCTTCGGAGACAAGTCTGTATAGTCCCCATTCCACTGACTGAGCATGCACAGTTGTAATGGTCTTAGATGAATGCGCGCAAAAGGAACTATGTCCATTGCCGCTACCATCAAACCTATTACTTCCATGCACTGCGCTATGGAAGGAAGAGGAACGGAATGAAGTGTTTGACAAGAGTTTAGAAGTTTTGTTTTTCTGGCCTCTGTCAGAAAAATCCTCATTTCTAAGGAGTCTATTATTGTTCCCAAGAAGGGAACCCTTGTCGACGGAGATAGAGAACTCTTTTCCACGTTCACTTTCCATCCGTGAGATCTGAGAAAGGCCAGGACTATGTCCGTGTGAGCCTTTGCTTGAGGAAGGGACGACGCTTGAATCAGAATGTCGTCCAAGTAAGGAACTACTGCAATGCCCCTTGGTCTTAGTACCGCTAGAAGGGACCCTAGTACCTTTGTGAAAATCCTTGGAGCAGTGGCTAATCCGAAAGGAAGCGCCACGAACTGGTAATGCTTGTCCAGGAATGCGAACCTTAGGAACCGATGATGTTCCTTGTGGATAGGAATATGTAGATACGCATCCTTTAAATCCACCGTGGTCATGAATTGACCTTCCTGGATGGAAGGAAGAATTGTTCGAATGGTTTCCATTTTGAACGATGGAACCTTGAGAAACTTGTTTAAGATCTTGAGATCTAAGATTGGTCTGAACGTTCCCTCTTTTTTGGGAACTATGAACAGATTGGAGTAGAACCCCATCCCTTGTTCTCCTAATGGAACAGGATGAATCACTCCCATTTTTAACAGGTCTTCTACACAATGTAAGAATGCCTGTCTCTTTATATGGTCTGAAGACAATTGAGACCTGTGGAACCTCCCCCTTGGGGGAAGCCCCTTGAATTCCAGAAGATAACCTTGGGAGACTATTTCTAGTGCCCAAGGATCCAGAACATCTCTTGCCCAAGCCTGAGCAAAGAGAGAGAGTCTGCCCCCCACCAGATCCGGTCCCGGATCGGGGGCCAACATTTCATGCTGTCTTGGTAGCAGTGGCAGGTTTCTTGGCCTGCTTTCCCTTGTTCCAGCCTTGCATTGGTCTCCAGGCTGGCTTGGCTTGAGAAGTATTACCCTCTTGCTTAGAGGACGTAGCACTTGGGGCTGGTCCGTTTCTACGAAAGGGACGAAAATTAGGTTTATTTTTGGCCTTGAAAGACCTATCCTGAGGAAGGGCGTGGCCCTTACCCCCAGTGATATCAGAGATAATCTCTTTCAAGTCAGGGCCAAACAGCGTTTTCCCCTTGAAAGGAATGTTAAGTAGTTTGTTCTTGGAAGACGCATCCGCTGACCAAGATTTCAACCAAAGCGCTCTGCGCGCCACAATAGCAAACCCAGAATTTTTCGCCGCTAACCTAGCCAATTGCAAAGTGGCGTCTAGGGTGAAAGAATTGGCCAATTTGAGAGCACGGATTCTGTCCATAATCTCCTCATAAGGAGGAGAATCACTATCGATCGCCTTTACTAGCTCATCGAACCAGAAACACGCGGCTGTAGTGACAGGGACAATGCATGAAATTGGTTGTAGAAGGTAACCTTGCTGAACAAACATCTTTTTAAGCAAACCTTCTAATTTTTTATCCATAGGATCTTTGAAAGCACAACTATCTTCTATGGGTATAGTGGTGCGTTTGTTTAAAGTAGAAACCGCTCCCTCGACCTTGGGGACTGTCTGCCATAAGTCCTTTCTGGGGTCGACCATAGGAAACAATTTTTTAAATATGGGGGGAGGGACGAAAGGTATACCGGGCCTTTCCCATTCTTTATTTACAATGTCCGCCACCCGCTTGGGTATAGGAAAAGCTTCTGGGAGCCCCGGGACCTCTAGGAACTTGTCCATTTTACATAGTTTCTCTGGGATGATCAAATTCTCACAATCATCCAGAGTGGATAATACCTCCTTAAGCAGAGCGCGGAGATGTTCCAACTTAAATTTAAATGTAATCACATCGGGTTCAGCTTGTTGAGAAATTTTCCCTGAATCTGAAATTTCTCCCTCAGACAAAACCTCCCTGGCCCCCTCAGACTGGTGTAGGGGCATTTCAGAACCATTATCATCAGCGTCCCCATGCTCTTCAGTATCTAAAACAGAGCAGTCGCGCTTGCGCTGATAAGTGGGCATTTTGGCTAAAATGTTTTTGATAGAATTATCCATTACAGCCGTTAATTGTTGCATAGTAAGGAGTATTGGCGCGCTAGATGTACTAGGGGCCTCCTGAGTGGGCAAGACTGGTGTAGACGAAGGAGGGAATGATGCAGTACCATGCTTACTCCCCTCACTTGAGGAATCATCTTGGGCATCATTTTCAGTGTCACATAAATCACATCTATTTAAATGAGAAGGAACCTTGGCTTCCCCACATTCAGAACACAGTCTATCTGGTAGTTCAGACATGTTAAACAGGCATAAACTTGATAACAAAGTACAAAAAACGTTTTAAAATAAAACCGTTACTGTCACTTTAAATTTTAAACTGAACACACTTTATTACTGCAATTGCGAAAAAGTATGAAGGAATTGTTCAAAATTCACCAAAATTTCACCACAGTGTCTTAAAGCCTTAAAAGTATTGCACGCCAAATTTGGAAGCTTTAACCCTTAAAATAACGGAACCGGAGCCGTTTTTATCTTTAACCCCTTTACAGTCCCTGGTATCTGCTTTGCTGAGACCCAACCAAGCCCAAAGGGGAATACGATACCAAATGACGCCTTCAGAAAGTCTTTTCTATGTATCAGAGCTCCTCACACATGCGACTGCATGTCATGCTTCTCAAAAACAAGTGCGCAATACCGGCGCGAAAATGAGGCTCTGCCTATGATTAGGGAAAGCCCCTAGAGAATAAGGTGTCTAAAACAGTGCCTGCCGATATTATTTTACAAAAATACCCAGATTAAATGATTCCTCAAGGCTAAATATGTGTATATATGAATCGATTTAGCCCAGAAAATGTCTACAGTCTTAATAAGCCCTTGTGAAGCCCTTATTTACTGTCTGAATAAAAATGGCTTACCGGATCCCATAGGGAAAATGACAGCTTCCAGCATTACATCGTCTTGTTAGAATGTGTCATACCTCAAGCAGCAAAAGACTGCTCACTGTTCCCCCAACTGAAGTTAATTCCTCTCAACAGTCCTGTGTGGAACAGCCATGGATTTTAGTAACGGTTGCTAAAATCATTTTCCTCTTACAAACAGAAATCTTCATCTCTTTTCTGTTTCAGAGTAAATAGTACATACCAGCACTATTTTAAAATAACAAACTCTTGATTGAATAAAAAAAACTACAGTTAAACACTAAAAAACTCTAAGCCATCTCCGTGGAGATGTTGCCTGTACAACGGCAAAGAGAATGACTGGGGTAGGCGGAGCCTAGGAGGGATCATGTGACCAGCTTTGCTGGGCTCTTTGCCATTTCCTGTTGGGGAAGAGAATATCCCACAAGTAAGGATGACGCCGTGGACCGGACACACCTATGTTGGAGAAAAAACTATTTGCACCACTGTGTTGGTCATTCTGTTTGTTTGCTTTGTATATTGGGCTAAAATTGATTTATGGATACTTAATTTTGTTTATTGGCTACAAAACTAGATTTAATCTGATATCCAAGGGATGTGAAACTGGACAGAACCTTGAAATGGGAAATGCCTTAGGCACTTTATTAAAATCGTCTTGCGTCTAATGAAGCAGCGCTGTCTCGTGAGATTTTCAGGAAGAATCTGGCATCTTATAAAATCATTGCTTCTATGCAAAGAACAAGTGTGAATAATTCTGTTCCTACCCTTCGCTCTCTCCCTGTAGGGAGGATTCTTGTCTGTGTAGAAACCAGATGCAATATGCTACAGATGAGCTGCTCTCTCGCCTTCCTGGTGCACTTTATAACGGGATCTAGTGATACTTTCTTATATGGGTTCTTTGTTCTCGCCTATATTGTGCATAGAATTCTTCAATAGTTTTTAGCGAGCAATTAATTTTGCTTTATATGTACATGCATATCCTTTTTTTTATATGTACATGCATACATCAAAAGTACCCCTTCACTAAAATTGGTGCATTGTGCATGCGCCAAACACGGGAACGCGTAAGATCGCAAGTTTACTGTGATCACAGGCAGATGATGACGATGCTGGTGACGTAATAGGGGAGGGGGCAGGTGGACATTTTAAAACGGCAGAGGTGCAAATAGTAAGTGTTTTTATTTGAAAATATGTTAGAAAAATTGGGCTACATTTGTAAATAATAATCTGTTGCTTTATATGTATGACTTAGAACACATTTTGGGTTGACTTGCCCTTTAAAGGGACAGTCAACTGCAAAATTGTTATTGTTTAAAAAGATAGATAATCCCTTTATTACCCATTCCCACGTTTTGCATAACCAACATGGTTATATTAATACACTTTTTACCTCTTGAGTACCTTGTATCTAAGCCTCTTTTGACAGCCCCTTGATCACATGGCTATTTATTTATTATCTATTGACTTGCATTTTAGCCAATTAGTGCAGTGTCAGTCACAACTCCACAGGAGAGAGCACAATGGTATCTATATGGCACACTTGAACTAGCCTAGTCTTGTTGTGAAAAGCAAATAAATAAAGTATTTGATAAGAGGCCGTCTGTAGTGGCTTAGAAACAGGCAGAAATGTAAAGGTTTAAATGTTATAAAGTACTGTATATTAATATAACAATGCTGGTTGTGCAAAGCTGGGGAATGGGTAATAAATGCGTTACCTATCTTTTTATACAATAACAATTTTGGTGTTGACTGTATCTTTATTTTAAAGTCCCTGATGCAACATGTAAAATTCCTATGTCTCAATCTGCATTACAAATCTGGAAATCAAAGAAGTGAGGGGCAGTCAAAGGGGTCAAATCACTTCTATTTATGTGTTTCACTGGCAGCCAAAGAGGTATAATGATTGATTTGCATGTTACTGGCAACCAAGGGGTGAAATGGCTGCTTAACTAAAAATATACATGGTGGGATCAAGAGAGTGCTTTTTTTCTGTGGGGGAGCATTGTGTGATCCCATCTACCACTGTGCCGAGTCACTGAAAAATTGTCCAGCATTTTTGTGGAAGACAGCTGGTAACCCCTATTTGTGTGCTACTAAAACCCCCCCCATATATTTGCATATGATGTGTACCGAAAAATAAAACCTTATTGCTCTATCAGTTTAGAGGAGCCACAAATGTTAAAGGAACATTGATATATTTGCATAATCAACACATGCATAATAAAAAGACAATAGAATAGCACTTTCAAATATTCTTACTTCCTACATTGAATACAGTACAGGAAAACCTGTTACTGTTTTAATTAGCACTGGATAAAGCACCACCCAATACAGTGGGCTGGTCTTGTAAAGAGAGCCTACCTCGTTATGTTATCTATCTAATTATTTACACAAAGTCCTCCTTATCTTCCTCATTATTGTTTACTCAATGGCCAATACTTAGGGGAAAAAATGGAAAATTAATGTTTTAGTATCTCTCTGTCACAGACCCTACTGGGAGCATTATTTTATCTAAACCTTCTTGTTTACATGGTTTGTAATGTAGCCAGAACCTAAGTTTAAAAATGTTCAGTATGGGTGGGGCAACAATAGACAAAATCAACTATATCAAATGAGAAAATAGAAGTAAAGGAGCTATATGTAAACAATTTAATACACACCAGTAGGTAAACTGGATAATTGGTAAGACATTAAAAGGGAGAACATATTAGAGTACACTGCCCCTTTAACTAAGATTTTTTTCTCTGATCTTTTTGTGTTTTGTCTAATGACTTATTTGGCACCAGCACTAACCATCCAATCATTACTAAATGGTAATACAGAAAAACCTAGTTTTATTGCGCCTCTTTTTATTGCGCTTCACAGATATTTTTTTTTTTACAAATTGAATGTTTGTGGCAACCTTGCGTTGAGCAAGTCTTTTGACACCATTTTTCTAACATGAATTCACATATATACACACCTAAACATACATACCACCAGCAAAAAGATTATAACTGAAGGCTCAGATGATGGTTAGCAATTTTTAGCAATAAATTATTTAGCGATATAGTATTTTTTTATTTAAAGGGACAGTAAACCTTAAAAATAATGTTATATAATTCTGCACATATAAATATCGCTATTTGGACTAAACAGTATGGGAACTGAACGCTAAACTCTTGGTGCTCATGACGAGACAACTTTTATGGAGCAGCGGCAACTGATAAGGTGATTATCGCCAACAACTTTCTGTGTCACTGGCGCCATGCGCTAAGCCGGAAGTGAAGCCCGACTACCATTGGAAAACTTCAAAGCATAAAAGAAGCACAACGAACACTTACGCTCCTTCGACGAAGCAGTTTGCAGACCACTGGACTTTGCGGTCATCTATCCTTAAGTGGGCAATCTGACTACCATGCCTCTGAACTGCCGCACGGACGGGTAAGCTAATCAGCCACGTGGCGGCTGCAGCGCTCACACTACACAGCTTTAAGGTTTATAACATAAGGAGCCAAACCCTGACTCAAAAGCTTTTTAAACAGGGGGCGATTTCTAACCACAATTAGTGGCGTGAACTTTGACTGCCACATTTCCAAGTACGATTAGATGTTAAAGACACAGTGACTAACATTTGTGAATGAGAATGTATATGGAAGAGGTGTGAACCGAGCTCTATGGCTTTAAACATCAGCTAAGGGTCTCAAGGCAATATACTGTAATGAACACACCAAGATTCACTAGAGACATTGCTATTAAACACATCAGTTGAACTCCCTGACTTTATAGGACATTTAATTTCACCCACATGGTTGTCTGATAAAAGTCATAAGTGCTGCACAGTACGCAACGGGGGAGTATTTCACTGGCGGTTGAACCCACCTATAATAGAAAACACTGAAAGTTTGATAAAATCTGCAGACTCTATTGCACAGTGGACGTTTATATAGTTTATTGAAACTTCTCTACAGAAACAATGGCGTCCAGGCGTTCAATTAGGCCTGACAAAGCTCCAAAATCTACTACTACTATCAAGACACTATCTATGTCCTCTTTTTTACAAACTGCAGATCCAAAAGATACCACACGGACAAACACCAACGCAGGGGGACAGTCCCCAATCATAGACTCTCAACCAGATAATAATATGAGCCCTCCATCGCCTGAGCCACAACTTTCAGCATCGCTACTACATAATTTTAATAATATAGCACATATAGTGCGCACATGCATAAGAGAAGAACTAGCCACTATGGCACAAGATATCCACACATTGGGGTTCCAAATGGAAACACTAGAGACCAACCATGATCAATTGAAAGAAGAAGTGCATACTTTGACTGAACAAATTTCCTCACAACAGGATATTATATACAACCTCCAAGAGAAATTGGAAGACTTGGAGAATCGCAGTCGGCGAAAGAATCTAAGAATACGGGGAGTACCTGAAGATGTTTTGCCTCGAGATTTCCCAGTATACCTACAAGCCTTGTTTCAACATATCAAGGACTCTTCACATACCACTGATATACAGTGGGTAAGGGCGCACCGATCCCTCCGTCCTAAGCCACCAGCCACAGCACCCCCCAGGGACATAGTAATTAGATTTAAAAATTTCCTGGAGAAAGAGATGTTACTGAACCAGGCCCGCAAGAATCAACCAGTTAGATTTAGAGGTACGGTAGTCCAGTTCTACCAGGACTTATCATATGAAACCTTGCAAAAAAGGAAAGAATTTGCACCCCTTACAACGGCACTGCTGAACAAAAAGATCCCATACAGATGGGGTTTCCCAGCACAAATATGGGTCCTCAGAAACAACACGAGACTCATCTGCAGATCCACAGAGGACATTTCTGACTTTTGTTCATCATTGGGTATAGACCCTATAGAGACAGATTCGTCAACAGATCTAATATTACCAGCTACAAAGAGGCCAAATAGGACAACACCAATGTGGCGTACAGTGTCTGCCAAGAAAGGAAAAACTGCAGATGCCACACTACAAGGGAAAAGTGCTCCTAGCCCACGCTTATCTAACACGTCTCCTTAAATTGGACAGTATGTAAGGTCCCGTGTGTCTGATCCTAAGATAGATTTGTCAAGGTTTGAATTTAAGACAAATTCGCATGCCGTTTGTTTTCTTTGTTATACATGTTTTAAATAAGTGCGATTTCATAATCCACAATATAACTTAGTCAGAATAGATAACTTCTATTTAGATATGACACTAGGGCTTGTTATTGCAATTTACTGTTGAATTCCCCAAATATTGCTCTCAATATGCCCTACATTAGGAAGAGAGCCTTGATTTCATGTTCAAGTAATAGTTCCATATCATGTTTGTTTGTTTGTTTGCTTGTTTATTTGTTTGCATATACTGTTTGCAATGTTTATATTGAAGTGGATTTATTTTACAGATACAATGCTTTCCTAAACTTAGCGTGCGTAGACTTTGCACCAGATACCGTGCTGCATTCCAGACATCTGTGTCCCACTATATAAGTAGAGATGCCACAGTCTACAGGTAATGACACACGTTCACTCACATTATTAACACAGAACGCCAAAGGCCTGAACTCACCCCACAAACGCTCTAAAGCAATTTCAGATTTATCAAAAAAACAAGCAGATATCCTTTTTTTGCAGGAAACGCACTTTCAACACAATAAGGAACCCAAATATTTTGGGAAAGCATTCACGACACACTATCATAGTTCAGGACCTAACAAAAAAGCAGGAGTTAGTATACTAATTAAAAAGGCGATCCCATTCACTTTAACCAATATGAGCAAAGACAGTGAAGGCAGATTTCTAGGGCTCATGGGACTTTTATACGGCAGGCCTATAACATTGGTCAATATATATGCCCCTAACTTCAAGCAAGCCCCTTTCTTTCAAAATGTATTCAAGAAAATTTTAGACCTCGCAAAAGGCCCTATCTATTTAGCTGGAGACTTCAATTTTCCTTTACAACCAGAGAAAGATAGCTCCAATCCTAAAATTTTAATATCCAAAAAAACCTCCACACTTCTGTGGAAGAGTTTGAAAAACCTCAACCTATATGACATCTGGCGTTTTGTACACACAGAGAAAAAAGACTACACCTTCTTTTCAAACCCTAACAAATCGCACAGTAGACTAGATTATATCTTTACTAATCAAAAAGGTCTAACTACGGTCCGCCGTTGTGAGATATTACCTACCTTTTGGTCTGACCACTCGGCAGTCATGTTAAAATGTTCATGGCCCGAAACACCCTTAGACCCCTTTAGCTGGAGACTAGACGACACTTTATTGACTAACCCATCCACCTTAGATAAGCTATCCACACTTATATCTGAATATTTTACCCACAATGTTAATTCGGTAGGAAATAAATATATTGTATGGGAAGCGCATAAATGCGTAATCCGGGGAGAATTGATAAAACTAAAAGCGTTACACCAAAAACAAACTCGCCAACAATATAATGATTTAACGGAAGCATTTGCAAAATTAGATCACGCATTAAAAAGAAATCCAAATGATTCCGCAATAACACAGAAATATCAAGAAGCTCGAAAAGCTTTAGACAGTTTCTTGGAAATAGAATATCAAGCGCTCCACAAGAAAACGAACAGCATGTTTTATTATGAAAGCAATAGAGCAGGCAAATTATTGGCACGTGCGCTAA
This sequence comes from Bombina bombina, assembly GCF_027579735.1. Classification (NCBI taxonomy): domain Eukaryota; kingdom Metazoa; phylum Chordata; class Amphibia; order Anura; family Bombinatoridae; genus Bombina; species Bombina bombina. Next base: position 82,863,163 of record NC_069506.1, on the reverse strand, counting down.
AAAAGAAAAAAATCAAATCATTTATATATGAAATCCATAGCCCAAAACATAAGTCTCCACTTTACACAACTAAAGATATTCTTGACAGTTTTCGGAATTACTACACAGACCTTTATAATATCACTAAAACCCCCTTGACAGAGGAACATCATTCTCACCTTCGTGCATATGTAGACAATTGTCAGGTCCCTAAAATCACATCAGAACAATTACAAATTATGAAAAGACCTATAACCTCACAGGAACTCCAATATGCCATAACTAACTTACCTAGCGGGAAGAGCCCAGGCCCAGACGGCTTGACAGCCAAATATTACAAAACCTTCTCCTCTATCTTTATCCCCCATCTTGTTCAACTTTTTAACGAGGTCACAGAGGAGAACCCATTCCCACCCTCAATGCTTGAGGCACAAGTATCAGTGCTTCCAAAACCGGGTAAACAGCCAAACACTCCTGCAAATTTCCGCCCGATTTCTCTACTTAATGTAGATATCAAATTATATGCAAAAATTTTAGCAACCAGGGTCAATTCGGTCCTCCCATCCCTGATACATTTAAATCAAGCAGGCTTTACGCCTACACGTGAAGCACGGGACAACACCACCAAAATTTTGAATCTTATGGAATACGCCCATAATCACCAGATCCCCTCCGCGTTCATATCTATGGACGCGGAAAAAGCCTTTGATAGGCTCGACTGGGCCTTTCTAAAAACAGAATTTATGTTTACCTGATAAATTACTTTCTCCAACGGTGTGTCCGGTCCACGGCGTCATCCTTACTTGTGGGATATTCTCTTCCCCAACAGGAAATGGCAAAGAGCCCAGCAAAGCTGGTCACATGATCCCTCCTAGGCTCCGCCTACCCCAGTCATTCGACCGACGTTAAGGAGGAATATTTGCATAGGAGAAACCATATGTTACCGTGGTGACTGTAGTTAAAGAAAATAAATTATCAGACCTGATTAAAAAAACCAGGGCGGGCCGTGGACCGGACACACCGTTGGAGAAAGTAATTTATCAGGTAAACATAAATTCTGTTTTCTCCAACATAGGTGTGTCCGGTCCACGGCGTCATCCTTACTTGTGGGAACCAATACCAAAGCTTTAGGACACGGATGAAGGGAGGGAGCAAATCAGGTCACCTAAATGGAAGGCACCACGGCTTGCAAAACCTTTCTCCCAAAAATAGCCTCAGAAGAAGCAAAAGTATCAATTTTGTAAAATTTAGAAAAAGTGTGCAGTGAAGACCAAGTCGCTGCCTTACATATCTGATCAACAGAAGCCTCGTTCTTGAAGGCCCATGTGGAAGCCACAGCCCTAGTGGAGTGAGCTGTGATTCTTTCAGGAGGCTGCCGTCCGGCAGTCTCATAAGCCAATCGGATAATGCTTTTAATCCAGAAGGAGAGAGAGGTAGAAGTTGCTTTTTGACCTCTCCGTTTACCAGAAGAAACAACAAACAAAGACAAAGTTTGTCTGAAATCCTTAGTAGCTGTTAAGTAAAATTTGAGAGCACGAACTACATCCAAGTTGTGCAACAAACGTTCCTTCTTTGAAACTGGATTAGGACACAAAGAAGGCACAACTATCTCCTGGTTAATGTTTTTGTTAGAAACAACTTTTGGAAGAAAACCAGGTTTAGTACGCAAAACCACCTTATCTGCATGGAACACCAGATAAGGAGAAGAACACTGCAGAGCAGATAATTCTGAAACTCTTCTAGCAGAAGAAATTGCAACCAAAAACAAAACTTTCCAAGATAATAACTTAATATCAACGGAATGTAAGGGTTCAAACGGAACCCCCTGAAGAACTGAAAGAACTAGGTTGAGACTCCAAGGAGGAGTCAAAATTTTGTAAACAGGCTTGATTCTAACCAGAGCCTGAACAAAGGCTAGAACATCTGGCACAGCTGCCAGCTTTTTGTGAAGTAACACAGACAAGGCAGAAATCTGTCCCATCAAGGAACTTGCAGATAATCCTTTTTCCAATCCTTCTCGAAGGAAGGATAGACTCTTAGGAATCTTAACCTTGTCCCAAGGGAATCCTGCAGATTCACACCAACAGATATACCAAATTATGTGGTAATTTTTCTGGTTACAGGCTTTCAGGCCTGAACAAGAGTATTAATAACAGAATCTGAGAACCCTCGCTTTGATAAGATCAAGCGTTCAATCTCCAAGCAGTCAGCTGGAGTGGGTCGAACGGACCTAGAACAAGAAGGTCTCGTCTCAAAGGTAGCTTCCATGGTGGAGCCGATGACATATTCACCAGATCTGCATACCAAGTCCTGCGTGGCCACGCAGGAGCTATCAAAATCACAGACGCCCTCTCCTGATTGATCCTGGCTACCAGCCTGGGGATGAGAGGAAACGGCGGGAACACATAAGCTAGTTTGAAGGTCCAAGGTGCTACTAGTGCATCCACTAGAGCCGCCTTGGGATCCCTGGATCTGTACCCGTAGTAAGGAACTCTGAAGTTCTGACGAGAGGCCATCAGATCCATGTCTGGAATGCCCCACGGTTGAGTGACTTGGGCAAAGATTTCCGGATGGAGTTCCCACTCCCCCGGATGCAATGTCTGACGACTCAGAAAATCCGCTTCCCAATTTTCCACTCCTGGGATGTGGATAGCAGACAGGTGGCAGGAGTGAGACTCCGCCCATAGAATGATTTTGGTCACTTCTTCCATCGCTAGGGAACTCCTTGTTCCCCCCTGATGGTTGATGTATGAACTTGGCCCTCGCTAGCTGAGGCCAAGCTTTGAGAGCATTGAATATCGCTCTCAGTTCCAGAATATTTATCGGTAGAAGAGATTCTACCCGAGACCAAAGACCCTGAGCTTTCAGGGATCCCCAGACCGCGCCCCAGCCCATCAGACTGGCGTCGGTCGTGACAATGACCCACTCTGGTCTGCGGAAGGTCATCCCTTGTGACAGGTTGTCCAGGGACAGCCACCAACGGAATGAGTCTCTGGTCCTCTGATTTACTTGTATCTTCGGAGACAAGTCTGAATAGTCCCCATTCCACTGACTGAGCATGAACAGTTGTAATGGTCTTAGATGAATGCGCACAAAAGGAACTATGTCCATTGCCGCTACCATCAAACCTATCACTTCCATGCACTGCGCTATGGAAGGAAGAGGAACGGAATGAAGTATCCGACAAGAGTCTAGAAGTTTTGTTTTTCTGGCTTCTGTCAGAAAAATCCTCATTTCTAAGGAGTCTATTATAGTTCCCAAGAAGGGAACCCTCGTTGACGGAGATAGAGAACTCTTTTCCACGTTCACTTTCCATCCGTGAGATCTGAGAAAGGCCAGGACAATGTCCGTGTGAGCCTTTACTTGAGGAAGGGACGACGCTCGAATCAGAATGTCGTCCAAGTAAGGTACTACAGCAATGCCCCTTGGTCTTAGCACCGCCAGAAGGGACCCTAGTACCTATGAGAAAATCCTAGGAGCAGTGGCTAATCCGAAAGAAAACGCCACGAACTGGAAATGCTTGTCCAGGAATGCAAACCTTAGGAACCGATGATGTTCCTTGTGGATAGGAATATGTAGATACGCATCCTTGAAATCCACCTTGGTCATGAATTGACCTTCCTGGATGGAAGGAAGAAGTGTTCGAATGGTTTCCATCTTGAACGATGGAACCTTGAGAAACTTGTTCAAGATCTTGAGATCTAAGATTGGTCTGAACGTTCCCTCTTTTTTGGGAACTATGAACAGATTGGAGTAGAACCCCATCCCTTGTTCTCCTAATGGAACAGGATGAATCACTCCCATTTTTAGCAGGTCTTCTACCCAATGTAAGAATGCCTGTCTTCTTATGTGGTCTGAAGACAACTGAGACCTGTGGAACCTCCCCCTTGGAGGAAGCCCCTTGAACTCCAGAGAATAACCTTGGGAGACTATTTCTAGCGCCCAAGGATCCAGAACATCTCTTGCCCAAGCCTGAGCGAAGAGAGAGAGTCTGCCCCCCACCAGATCCGGTCCCGGATCGGGGGCCCGCATTTCATGCTGTCTTGGTAGCAGTGGCAGGTTTCCTGGCCTGCTTTCCTTTGTTCCAGCCTTGCATAGGTCTCCAGGCTGGATTGGCTTGAGAAGTATTACCTTCCTGCTTAGAGGACGTAGCCCTTGGGGCTGATCCGTTTCTGCGAAAGGGACGAAACTTAGGTTTATTTTTGGTCTTGAAAAGACCTATCCTGAGGAAGGGCGTGGCCCTTGCCCCCAGTGATATCAGAGATAATCTCTTTCAAGTCAGGGCCAAAGAGTGTTTTCCCCTTGAAAGGAATGTCAAGCAATTTGTTCTTGGAAGACGCATCCGCTGTCCAAGATTTTAACCAAAGCGCTCTGCGCCACAATAGCAAACCCAGAATTTTTTCGCCGCTAACCTAGCCAATTGCAAGGTGGCGTCTAGGGTGAAAGAATTAGCCAATTTAAGAGCACGAATTCTGTCCATAATCTCCTCATAAGAAGAAGAATTACTAATAATCGCCTTTCCTAGCTCATCAAACTAGAAACACGCGGCTGCAGTGACAGGGACAATGCATGCAATTGGTTGTAGAAGGGAACCTTGCTGAACAAACATCTTTAGCAGACCTTCTAATTTCTTATCCATAGGATCTTGGAAAGCACAACTATCTTCTATGGGTATAGTGGCACGCTTGTGTAGAGTAGAAACCGCCCCCTCGACCTTGGGGACTGTCTGCCATCAGTCCTTTCTGGGGTCGACTATAGGAAAACAATTTTATAAATATGGGGGGAGGTACTAAAGGTATACCGGGCCTGTCCCATTCTTTACTAACAATGTACGCCACCCGCTTGGATATAGGAAAAGCTTCGGGGGGCCCCGGGGCCTCTAAGAACTTTTCCATTTTACATAGTGGTTCTGGAATGACCAGATAATCACAATCATCCAAATTGGATAACACCTCCTTAAGCAGAGCGCGGAGATGTTCCAACTTAAATTTAAAAGTAATCACATCAGGTTCAGCTTGTTGAGAAATGTTTCCTGAATCTGAAATTTCTCCCTCAGACAAAACCTCCCTGGCCCCCTCAGACTGGTGTAGGGGCCCTTCAGAAACCATATCATCAGCGTTCTCATGCTCTACAGAATTTTCTAAAACAGAGCAGTCGCGCTTTCGCTGATAAGTGGGCATATTGGCTAAAATGTTTTTGATAGAATTATCCATTACAGCCGTTAAATGTTGCATAGTAAGGAGTATTGGCGCACTAGATGTACTAGGGGCCTCCTGTATGGGCAAGACTGGTGTAGACGAAGGAGGGGATGATGCAGTACCATGCTTACTCCCCTCACTTGAGGAATCATCTTGGGCATCATTTTTACTAAATTTTTTTTATGACATAAAATACATATAGTTAAATGAGAAGGAACCTTGGTTTCCCCACAGTCAGAACACAATCTATCTGGTAGTTCAGACATGTTAAACAGGCATAAACTTGATAACAAAGCACAAAAAACGTTTTAAAATAAAACCGTTACTGTCACTTTAAATTTTAAACTAAACACACTTTATTGCTGTAATTGCGAAAAAGTATGAAGGAATTGTTCAAAATTCACCAAAATTTCACCACAGTGTCTTAAAGCCTTAAAAGTATTGCACACCAAATTTGGAAGCTTTAACCCTTAAAATAACGGAACCGGAGCCGTTTTTATATTTAACCCCTTTACAGTCCCTGGAATCTGCTTTGCTGAGACCCAACCAAGCCCAAAGGGGAATACGATACCAAATGATGCCTTCAGAAAGACTTTTCTATGTATCAGAGCTCCACACACATGCAGCTGCATGCCATGCTGTCCTCAAAAACAAGTGCGCCATACCGGCGCGAAAATGAGGCTCTGACTATGATTAGGGAAAGCCCCTAAAGAATAAGGTGTCTAAAACAGTGCCTGCCGATATAATCATATCAAAATACCCAGAATAAATGATTCCTCAAGGCTAAATATGTGTTAATAATGAATCGATTTAGCCCAGAAAAAGTCTACAGTCTTAATAAGCCCTTGTGAAGCCCTTATTTACTATCTTAATAAACATGGCTTACCGGATCCCATAGGGAAAATGACAGCTTCCAGCATTACATCGTCTTGTTAGAATGTGTCATACCTCAAGCAGTAAGAGACTGCACACTGTTCCCCCAACTGAAGTTAATTGCTCTCAACAGTCCTGTGTGGAACAGCCATGGATTTTAGTTACGGTGCTAAAATCATTTTCCTCATACAAACAGAAATCTTCATCTCTTTTCTGTTTCTGAGTAAATAGTACATACCAGCACTATTTTAAAATAACAAACTCTTGATTGAATAATAAAAACTACAGTTAAACACTAAAAAACTCTAAGCCATCTCCGTGGAGATGTTGCCTGTACAACGGCAAAGAGAATGACTGGGGTAGGCGGAGCCTAGGAGGGATCATGTGACCAGCTTTGCTGGGCTCTTTGCCATTTCCTGTTGGGGAAGAGAATATCCCACAAGTAAGGATGACGCCGTGGACCGGACACACCTATGTTGGAGAAACAAACCTTATTTAAATTTGGATTTGACCAAGAACTAGTAATGAAAATATTTGCTTTATATAACGCACCTCAAGCAAAAGTTAAGCTAAATGACTCCTTCTCAAGCCCCTTCCAAATTAATAATGGAACCCGTCAGGGATGTCCCCTTTCACCGCTACTTTTCGTCCTGTCAATGGAAATTTTAGCCTCATACATACGACAGAACACTGCCATTACAGGGATCCAGATAGGTCCAGCAGAATACAAAATCACGCTTTACGCGGATGACATATTTCTTACCCTCACAAACCTAGATACTACAGTCCCTGCCTTGATGGATGCGTTAGAAACGTACGGGAGATTTTCAAACTTTAGCATAAACATTATGAAGTCCGAACTGATACATATAAATTTATCGCCAACAGTTCTAACCAACATACAACATCAATTTCAATTCAAACAGAAGGGAAAAGCAGTTAAATACTTAGGAGTCTACATAACTCCAAACATACAGGATGTCATAACATTAAACTATGAAAGTCTCACCCATATCCATATCATGGTTAGGCAGACTTAACGCACTAAAATGATAATATTACCCAAAATATTATATCTTCTGCAAACCCTGCCTATCCCACTCCCTGACTTGTTAGTTCATAAGCTGCAAAAGGCATTGAATAATTTTATCTGGGCAAATAAACGCCCACGTATCGCTACTGCTACCTTATACAGACCAAGGGACCTAGGGGGCATAGGAGCACCAAACATACAACACTATAGGTTAGCTACCTTCATGACTAGGATAGTTGACTGGTGTAGACATGCAACAGATAAAGAATGGGTCCAAATAGAAAATCTTTTGAACAATAATAATAATATAAGTGGGAATTGTTGGCTCCCCCCTAACCAGAGATTACTCTCAACAACAATTTCTACCCCTACTCGAGAAACCTACAAATTATGGGATAAAATTGTACGACAATATACACATATCTCTTCCATACATTCTCCTCTGACCCCAATAGTAGGAAATATAGCCTGCCCGTTAAATATTAAAATACATAATCCACAAGCGATAACCATTCAGAACTCTTTCCCGATTTACACCCTATTTACAGAGGGGAAGATCAAATCACATACTGATCTAACAGCCAGCATTGGGCCCCAACTACAAAACTGGTTGTCATACTCACAACTGTTCCATTTTCTTTCTACACATCCATCTAAACCACTCTTTATTCGCTCCCTAACCCCTTTTGAAAATTTGTGCACTAATCCACTCCCTGACAAAGGCATACTCTCGATAGCGCATAAGCAACTCCAATTGTCCCACTTTAAAACCCTACCAACATATGTAAGTAAATGGGAAAGGGAAATCGGTAGCACGATCCCCGAGCAAACATGGTATGATGTATTCAAACACATGGGTAAAGCCTCTTCTTCAATTTCCATGCTAGAAATGAACCTTAAACTGCTGTGCAGGTGGTACTACACACCTGCCCGTCTGCATCAGTTATTTCCAAATACCCCAGCTACATGCTGGAGAGGCTGCCAAGACAGTGGTACTCCGTATCATATTTGGTGGCAGTGTCCGAAAGCTAAAACCTACTGGGAGGCAATTGAGAAAGAAATTGCACTAGCATTGAATATACCCATGTCATTTGATGTATGGTTCTTCGTTTTTAATCACTTCCCAAAGATAAAATGTAAGTTGAGGTTGTCGCTTTTAACGATAATGGTCAATACCGCTAAAAGACTGATACCATTAAATTGGAAACAAATGGAACTTCCCACAGTGAAGGTTTGGAGGCAAGCAGTCACACATAACATAGAGTTAGAAAAATACCATTACAAACAGACACACCGACAGGAAGATTACCACTCACTACACTTCTTGTGGGAGGAATATTTGAACTCGAGACCTACAGACCACTACTAAGATATATATTCACCCTGAAGCATAATATGTAATAGTAGGCCTGGCGTTTATACTATCTTATACAATTCACACCTAAATGCAACATTTATGGAAAATTGGAATGCTAACTACCAAGCCAATAGGTTACAGATTAAAGCCGGTATTCTGGTGCGTGTATTGTGTAATGTGTAATGAGTAATTTCTACAGTCTCATCATGTATTGATAAGCTGAGTATTAGGATAATGTGAAATGTTTTCCACTATTGAATGTTTGAATATTGTATACATAACTTGAAACATTTATCTGTTTACTTATTTAAATCCATTTGTATGCAAATTCACTTTACTTTAATAAAACTTTTAAAAAAAAAAAAAAAAAAAAAAAAACTAAAATAGAAATGTTAATAGTTTATTTTTTTTATTAATTAAATTACAAAGTGAGTGAAAAGAAGAAAAATCTAAATCAAATTAATATTTGGTGTGATCACCCTTTGCCTTGTGAGGAACGTCGTTGTGGGATCGTTAGGTAAGTTTCTTACACCTTCTGTGAACAAAATGCCTTCTGCTACAGCCAAATATTTAACATTTTGGCTGATCAGTCCAAAGCACCTGCTGCAATTTTTTCTGCACCCCAGTTCCTGTGTTTTCAAGCAAAGAAGAGTTGCTTGGCCTTGTTTCCACGTGGGAAGTATGGCTTTTTGGTCATAAGTCTTCCATGCAGACAACTTCTGAGCAGACTTCTACCGACAGTAGATGGGTGTACCAGGGTGAGGGTCCCACTGGTTCCTGCCAACTCTGAGCTGATGGTAGCGGTTTCTGTTTCAGTTAACAATTGTGTTTCAACCTACATATTAAATTGATGATCCTTTACACCGGTTTATTATAATTGTTTAATCATGCACCTGACTTTATGCCTACAAAATCCCTGACTTTGTGCAAGTTTACCTAGAAGAATTGATGCTGTTTGTTCATTTGCTTTGCATTTTGTTAATTGATAATAATAAACTATTTGCGTTTCTATTTTTGAAAACATTCTTACTTTACAGCATTTTTCTCATCTGCCTAAAACTAGCCTTTTTAAAAAAAACTAATTATGCTTACCTGATCATTTTCTTTTCTTCTGATGGGAAGAGTCCACAGCTGCATTCATTACTTTTGGGAATTCAGAACCTGGCCAACAGGAGGAGGCTTCAAATACCTCCCCCACTTCCCTCATCCCCCAGTCATTCTGCCAAGGAAACAAGGAACAGTAGGAGAAATATCTAGGTGAAAAAGGTGCCAGAAGAACAAAAATGTTACTGCGGTCTCAGACAAAACGCGGGCGGGAGCTGTGGACTCTTCCCGTCAGAAGAAAAGAAAATGATCAGGTAAGCATAATTTATGTTTTTCTTCTTAAACGGGAAGAGTCCACAGCTGCATTCATTACTTTTGGGAAAACAATACCCAAGCTAGAGGACACTGAATGCAAACAAAGGGTGGGTACAAAAAGGCGGCCCCTTCGAAAGGCACCACAGCCTGAAATTACCCGATACCCTAAAAAAATATTATAAACGACAGGGGAAAAACCGGAAGCCCAGGTAACTGCTCATCAGGTAACTGCTCATCATAGCCTGTAAAGTCGTGCTAGAGACCACTCAGATTCAGTCTGCTAAACACAAAAGCCTCAGAGAAGCCAGCACTGCGGCTTTCGACTCCCCCGAAAGAACCCGACCTAAAGGCCAAGAACCTCTATCTACCCCCGAGAGGGAGAAAAGATAAACCCAGAAAAGAGCCAAAGGACCATCCAAAATGGGTTCATTAATCAAACTTAGAGCAACTCAAGGTTGCTACAGTACCCTTGCCCAGGGAGACTAACTCCCTAGAAGGACAAAGACCAGAAAGAAATCCAAACTTAGGAAAAAGCATCACTAAGACGACCCAGAGGGCCACCCTCATATCCCTGACAGAGCACCACGAGTTCCCTATTGCATCATAGTCAAGTCGAAAACCGTCAGGCTAGACAAGCATAGACAAGCAAGCACAGGATAACTGTCCCAGCAGCTAAAAAAGAGCTCTTCAAGAGAACACAGAGCCACCTGTAAACAAGAACTCGCAATGACCAGTCTCCAGGCAGCAAAGCTGACCCTAATCCATCATGGGACTCAACCCACCGCCGAAAAATCTTGACAACAGCTCCCGACAAAAAATACCGGGTTCCAAGGTGCGACCAGAAGAGAATGGGCATCAAATGTCCTTCCATCGAAGGGGAGGACAGACTCAAAAAAGTAAACGGTCAATACTGCATAGAGTAAACCTATCTCTGACCTTCCCTCCAGGATAATGGTCCCAGCCCAAAGGCTGATTTAAGGCCGAAGACAAGAGTCCCAGACCTTTGGAAGAAAAGGATGGATCTACAAGGAAGCAAAACTCTCGAGTAGAGCTCTGACTGCTACTAAAACCGGCATGTTACCCGAGTCATGCCAGGAACTTCATGCTCGGGTCAGAGAACCCCTACACCGCTGTCTTCTATAAAGAAGGAACCCTTTCCAAGGAAAGCATGTACTCTGACCCCAAGCATCTGAATACCAGAGTCCAGCATATAGCAGGAGCTGTACCTGGGTTCAAACCCACAACCTCCTGCTTCAGGAACAGTGGAGCCAATCACTACTCCACATCTCCTTATTCCAAGATTCTGAGTATGCAAGGAAGGTTCCCTACAAGGCAAGAAAAAACAAGGACCCACGGGTTATCATAGATACTGAGGTACCTCCAAATCAAGGAGAGCATGGAAGCAGCCACCCCCCACCCTAGGTGAGAAGAAAAGGAACTAAAGCAACGGAAACCTCCCTACCAATAGAGGTGAGACCCTTCGGCCATATCGCCAGCCCAGTTGAAACGACAACTGGATTCTACAAGGAAGCATCAGATGTCCCAGAAGACCAGTAGGGACCCATCAGAGAGACCTCAAACTTAAGCCTCAGGCAAATATGAATCTCCTATGAGACAGAAACTCTACCCCCTTCAAAGGGGCATGCAGAAGAACCAACCCCTAAGGTTAAGCAGAAAAGTCCATGCCCATTCCAAGCAAGAGACATGGTCCAAAGACAGAGTCCACGAAAAATGGAACCGATCGAAAGATCTAACCTCCTGAGGAACCCATAAGTTGCCTCCTATGATTAGGAGCGCACCCAAGACAGAGCCTTTCACCAGCTAAAGTCCTCAGACTTAAAGTACCTAGCAACAGCCTCAAACCCAAGAGTCTGAAAATAACTCCTGACTAGTTTAAGAAATTAGCACCCAGTACCCCTGGATCGCAAGGTAAACCCTTGTAGACAGGCATAACAACCTAACCCAAACGCTGCTGAAGGTAAATAGTCATTTTCCGGACCCCAGAAAGGTGAAAGTCAGTAACCGACTTCGGACCTCCTACCCTCAAACCCAAAGGCTAGATTTGCAATAAGGTCGAAGGATAGCACCCGAGCGTCGAAAGACCATGGTATGACCCATTGTACTTCTTATATGGAGAAGATGACAATCTCCAGAAATCCTTGCAGGCTCGGTCTCCCGAAACCCTGTAACAGGAATAATGATGGTGACCTCTGCAATCCACGTACTAGAGCAAACGAAAACTCTGAGCAAAGGAAGAATCACATGCCCGCACTTCCAGAGCAGATGGCCCAACCCAAGACAGGAAGGAAAAAGACTCCGCCACCGCAACAGCTGGAAGAAACCGCAAGTGAAGACGCAAAACGTCCATCACCCAGAATACTAGACATTTACATCTCCACACTCCAAAGGAATGAAAAACTATGGTTCAGAGTCCTCAGGCACCTTTAGGAACCACTATGATGACTGAAAAAAATCAGACCCTTATCCCAAGCAAATGGCCAGAAAAGGCCAATGTAGTTTGGAGCTTACAACCTTCCTTGCAGAAGCGTCGAATCTACACACTAGGCCCCATACTTTGTAGTAGGATCCGAGCGCAGCGTCCATATTGATAGGCCAAGTGACTATTCAGAATACGACAGGATTAAATCAGCACCACAAGGGTGACATGAACCCAAGTAACAGCAGAAAGCGCCCGACCAGTATCTGCCTGGTCCAAGGACACTCCAGAACTCTAGTATCTGCCTGGTCCAAGAAACTCGACCCGAAGGTTCGATAATATGAACTAGAAAACATAATTTTGTTCTATTCAAAAGTGCGCAACTTCCAGGGAAGTGCCCACGCAACCACAAAATCTCAAGTATCGGTTCCAGAGAAAGAACGTTCTCAACTAATAATAATAAAAACAAATAAAACACATCCTATCCGGATCAAAATAAAAGTAAGGCAGCACCCCCGGGTGAACGCCCAAGGTCAATGGATACGCCAATGGGACCAGCCGATCAGAGGCCCCATTCACTCAAGCTCAGAACTGGAACCGAAACATAAAATAAAGAAAAAACGGAGACGTCAAGGAGATTAGCTTCATCCCCAAACGTCTATCCAGCTTGCCATCTGGTATCTAAGGCCTTGGATCCCTCGGCCCACTAGGACTGGAATCCTCTAGCACCACCAAAACATGCCTTAGTAGGACACAAAGATGTGCCAGCCTATAACGGAAGGCAAAATAATCCCTTGTCGGATAAACGACCCCGGTCCCGAGGTTGGGGCCCCTGAAGCCCCAGAGGCTAAACTGAATCAGGCGAACCCAAGCCCGACGGGCCCTGGTTAACAGAACACAGACAGTATCTTAAAAATATTTCACATGGGAGATATAAATGAGCCAGCGCAATAGATATGGCCATGCAACTGTGCCGTAACCTCTGAAGGAAACAAGCCACCTTCCGGAGAAGGGGTAAAGATCAAAGGAACACCTGCTTGCATAGCAAAGGAAGGTTCTGGGACACGCGCCTCACAGGACAGATGGCTCAACGCACTCTAAGGTCCCTGATTCGGGAGAAGAGAGTACTCTAGAATGGCAATCGGAACATAACTGATGGGCATGGATAACCCGGGTCATTTCATATTCATCACAAGACGCATTCTCCGTATCAGAGACATCCGTGTCTAAAAAATCAGAATCCTCCATAATCTTGGGATTACAAAAAAGACCAACCCTAACTGGCACCCTTTTTACAGCCTCAATGGCTGGCGCACTCACCCTCTCCTGTGAACCAGACACCCAACGAGCAGAGTCCCTCTGTCGCCACACAGTCACCATACGGAAAAGAAAAAAAGAAAATTTATGCTTACCTGTTAAATTAATTTCTTTTTTGACACGATGAGTCCACGGATTATCTTAATTACTATTGGGAATACCTCTCCTGCCCTGCAGGAGGCGGCAAAGAGCACCACAGCAAAGCTGTTAAATATCACCTCCCTTCCCTCCCAAACCAGTCATTCGACTGAAGTCAAGGAGAGAAAGGAAGTAACAAGGAGCAGAGGTGTCTGAAGTTTATTATAACCAATAACCTGTCTTATAAAACAGGGCGGGTCGTGGACACATCGTGTAAAAAAAGAAATACATTTATCAGGTAAGCATAAATTTTCTTTTCTTTTAAATGACACGATGAGTCCACGGATCATCTTAATTACTATTGGGAATCAATACCCAAGCTAGAGTACACAGATGATACGGGAGGGACAAGACAGGGAACCTAAACGGAAGGCACCACTGCTTAAAGAACCTTTCTCCCAAAAGTGGCCTCAGCCGAGGCAAAAGTGTCAAATTTGTAGAATTTGGAAAAAGTATGAAGAGAGGACCAAGTTGCAGCCTTGCAAATCTGTTCCACAGAAGCTTCATTTTTGAATGCCCATTAGGAACAATCGCCAGCCGTAACTCTCTCTGCAGGCTGCTGTCCAGCAGTCTCATATGCAAAATGTATTATACTCTTCAGCCGAAAAGAAAAAGAAGTAGCCGTAGCTTTCTGTCTCTAACGTTTTCCTGAGAAAACCACAAACAAAGCAGAAGACTATCGAAAATCCTTAGTCACCTGCAGGTAAAAGAAGAAGGATTAGGGCACAAGGAAGGAACAACAATATCCTGATTAATGTTCCGATCAGAAACAACTTTAGGAAGAAATCCTAATTTATAACGTAAAACTACCTTATCAGAATGAAAAATAAGGGGACTCATACTGCAACGCCGAGAGCAACAAGAAATAAAACTTTCAAAGATAACAACTTAATATCTAAGGAATGCATAGGCTCCTCCCATGGAGGAGTAACTGGCTTGAACACAGGCCTGATCCTGACCAAGGCCTGATAAAAAGATTGCACATCTGGAACATCTGCCAGACATTTATGTAACAAAATAAATAAGGCAGAAATTTGACTCTTTAGGGAACTTGTAGATAATCCTTTCTCCAAACCCTCTTGGAGAAAAGACAAAATCCTAACTCTACTCGATGAGTAGCCCTTGGATTCACACCAATAGAGATATTTACGCCATATCTTATGGTAAATCTTTCTAGTTACAGGTTTACGAGCCTGAATCATGGTCTCTATGACCGATTCTTAAAAGCCCCGCTTGGATAAAATTAAGCATTCAATCTCCAAGCAGTCAGCTTCAGAGAAACTAGATTTGGGTGAAGGAAGGGCCCTTGAATTAGAAGGTCCTTCCTCAATGGAAGTCTCCAAGGTGGCAGAGATGACAGATCCACCAGATCTGCATACCAAATCATGCGAGGCCAAGCCGGTGCAATGAGGATCACAGAGGCCCTCTCCTGCTTGACTCGAGCAATAACCAGAGGAAGAAGAGCAAACGGAGGAAATAGGTATGCTAGACTGAAGGCCCAAGGTACCGCCAGCGCGTCTATCAGTATGGCCTGAGGGTCCCTGGACCTCGACCCGTACCTCTGAAGCTTGGCATTCTGTCGAGATGCCATGAGATCCAATTCCGGCTGACCCCATTTGAGAATCAGGCTGGAAAACACTTCCGGATGGAGTGCCCACTCCCCCGGATGAAAGTTGTCCACCCCTGGGATGTGGATCACCGACAGACAGCAAGATTCGGTTTCCGCCTCACTGGATTATCTTGGTTACCTCTGTCATCACTAAGGAACTCCTCGTTCCTCCCTGATGATTGATGTAAGCCACTGAAGTTATGTTGTCCGACTAGAACCTGATAAACTGGACTGAGGCTAACTGGGGCCAGGCCAGAAGAACATTGAAGATCGCTCTCAGTTCTAGAATGTTTATAGGAAGAGCAGACTCTGACTGAGTCCAAACTCCCTGAGCCTTTAGGGAGCCCCAGACTGCTCCCCAACCTAGTAGGCTGGCGTCTGTTGTCACAATCACCCAAGATGGTCTGCGAAAGCAGGTCTCCTAGGAGAGATGATCTAGAGACAACCACCATTGAAGAGAATCCCTTGTCTCCTGCTCTAGAAGTATTCGAGGAGACAAATCGGCATAATCTCCGTTCCATTGCCTGAGCATGGATAACTGCAGAGGTCTGAGATGGAACCGAGCAAACGGGATGATGTCCATTGCTGCTACCATCAGCCCGATTACCTCCATGCATTGAGCCACTGATGGCCGAGGAGTGGACTGGAGGGCTAGACAAGTATCAAAAATCTTTGATTTCCTGACTTCTGTCAGAAAAATCTTCATAGATAGGGAATCTATTATGGTTCCCAAGAAGGTTACCCTTGTATTTGGGACTAAGGAACTCTTTTCCAAATTTACCTTCCACCCGTGAGATCGCAGGAAGGATAACAACATTTCCGTGTGGGATCTTGCTTAATGTAAGGATGGCGCCTGGACCAGGATGTCGTCCAGATAGGGCGCCACTGCAATGCCCCGTAACGGAAGCACCGCCAACAGCGA
The DNA here is from genome assembly GCF_027579735.1 of Bombina bombina. Classification (NCBI taxonomy): domain Eukaryota; kingdom Metazoa; phylum Chordata; class Amphibia; order Anura; family Bombinatoridae; genus Bombina; species Bombina bombina. The sequence goes on along the minus strand of NC_069506.1, from coordinate 82,846,941 downwards.
TTCCAGAACCTTTGAGAAAATTCTGGGAGCTGTGGCAAGACCGAAGGGAAGAGCCATGAACTGAAAGCAAACCTTAGGAACTTGTGATGATCCCTGTGAATGGGAACATGCAGGTACGCGTCCTTTAAATCCACTGTTGTCATAAATTGACCCTCTTGGATCAAAGGGAGAATGGAACAAATAGTTTCCATCTTGAAGGACGGTACTCTAGGAGAAAATTGTTTAGACTCTTGAGATCTAAAATTGGCCTGAAGGTTCCCTCTTTTTTGGGAACCACAAACAGATTGGAATAAAAACCCAGACCCTGTTCCTCTATCGGAACAGGAACTATTACTCCCAGGTCGGAGAGGTCTCTTACACAATGTAAGTACGCCTCTCTTTTTGTCTGGTCTACAGATAATCTTGAAAACAGAAACCTGCCTCTGGGAGGGAAACCTTTGAACTCTAGTTTGTATCCCTGGGACACTATGTTTACTGCCCAGGGATCCTGGACATCTCAAACCCAAGCCTGAGCGAAAAATGAAAGTCTGCCCCCCACAAGATCCGGTCCCGGATTGGGGGAAGACCCTTCATGCAGTCTTCAACTCAATAGCAGGCTTCTTGGATTGTTTTCCTTTATTCCAAGACTGATTGGGTCTCCATGAAGGTTTAGTCTGTTCCTGTTTGGAGGCGGAAGAGGAAGAATTTCCTTTGAAGTTTGAAAGGAACGAAAATTACTCTGTCGTCCCTTCTGTTTGTTTCTCTTATCCTGAGGGAGAAGATGACCTTTACCTCCAGTAATATCAGAGATTATTTCCGTCAAACCTGGTCCAAACAAGGTCTTCCCCTTGTAAGGAATCGCTAATAGTTTGGACTTAGAAGATACATCCGCAGACCAAGGCTTTAACCATAAGGCTCTGCGAGCTAGAACAGAGAAACCTGAAATCTTTGCTCCCAGTTTGATAACTTGAAGGGAAGCATCCGTAATAAAGGAATTAGCCAATTTAAGAGCTTTTATCCTATCCTGGATCTCATCCAGGGGAGTTTCTATCCTAATAGCATCAGACAACGCATCAAACCAATATGCCTCCGCACTAGTGACGGTAGCAATGCACACAGCTGGCTGCCTTTGTAAGCCCTGGTGTACATACATCTTTTTGAGTAACCCCTCTAACCTTTTGTCCATAGGATCCTCTATGGTAATAGTAGTTCTCTTAGCTAGGGTGGAAACCGCTCCTTCTACCTTGGGGACTGTTTGCCAAACCTCCTTAATCGAGTCGGCTATGGGAAACCTCTTTTTAAATATAGGAGATGGAGAAAAAGGGATACCCGGTCTCTCCCACTCCTTAGCAATGATCTCAGAAGCTCGGTCTGGTACTGGAAAAACCTCTATTGAGGAAGGTACATCAAAATACTTGTTTAGCTTACTGGATTTCTTAGGAATAACAGCAACGGCGGAATCGCTGTCGTCCAATGTAGCTAAAACCTCCTTAAGCAACAGACGGAGGTGTTCTAGCTTAAACCTGAAGGATACAACTTCAGTATCAGCAAGAGGAATTAGACTGTCAGAATCTGAAATTTCACCTTCAGATGCTACTACGGTATCCTCCTCCTAAGGCTTCTGGGAGGGGGCCTCTGAAATAGCAACAACTGCATCAGAAACCTCGCTTACTGAATGTCTGATTTTCCTCTTACGCTTTCCCTGCAACATTGGAAAAGCAGACAACGCATCTGAAATTGTAGAAGACATGAGAGAAGCGATGTCCCTTAAAGTAACTCCAGCGGGAGTTAGAGAGGAAGAGCAGGGCACTGCATGTGAGGGCGGTAAAATTTGGGACGCTTGAGGAGAAAGCTGCGGCATATATTGAACCTCGTCATTAGACTCCTGGACAACATCCACTTTAGAGAAAGTTGGCTCAGAAAAGATTTTATCTCTATAATTTAATGTCCTCTCAATACATGATTAACAAAAAGGGATTGGTGGTTCCACATTGGCATCACAACACAAGGAGCAAGTGACATTTTGTAAGGCCCCTTGGCCCATACTGGTTCACAATGGTTACTGTGTCTTTAAATTTAAATGTGTAACTTTTTTACCGGAGCCTGTCAAATTAGTAAATCAACAAGTTGAAAGCAATATAGCACCTCTACACCTCAGCAACTTTGCTGAGGTGCCTACCTGACTCGCTAAACCGGAGCTAATCTTCCCTCTATTAATTCAGAAGACGATCCGGAATTCAGTCGTTGTCCAGTCCTAGAAACGCATGCTTGACACGGATCATGCGTTTCTAGGTAGACCTTGATGATCTCTCATCCTAAATGTGTCCCACACTAAGGCGCAATGAAAGTGGCGCGCAACTCAGTTATGATCCGCCCATTAAGAAACAATCTCCCGGTCGGCATCTTACTTAAGTAAACCCGCCGGGAGATTTAACCACCAGAGCCATTTGTAGAAAGCTTCTCTCCCAGCCCCAGTGCCTGCATTTTAAGGCTGTCAAAATTCCTCTCCAGTCTAGGAGAGTTTACAGTGTCCCACTAACAATAAAGTGCCCCTTTTTAGTTCTGAGCTCTTAATGTTGTCTATTAGGTTTGTAATAGCGTGCTCACTTCTTTCTGAGTATCCTGCAGCCCCAGAAATAATAAAGTAGCACTTACCTCATACTTCTGCCTGACAGCAAGGCAGCTCACCGGGTATGAGAGGTCCTCTCCCTCACATCGACCTGTGGATAAATAAAAGACTGAGTAATGTCACTCAGGCTTTAGGAGTTAGGGCAGCATAAAACATGGGAGGCGTAGGGAGAATTATGTCCCACAAGTTTCCATTGCTCTAAAGCCACCACTGCTCTACTGAAGAGACTGATATGGACTACGGCTACACCCTAGGACAAAGCAGCACAATCTTGCACCACTTTAAAAATAATAAACTCTTGATTGAAGAATCCTAACTAACACCTAACTTTACCACTTCATAGCACTAACGTAGGCAAAGAGAATGACTGGGTTGGGAGGGAAGGGAGGTGATATTTAACAGCTTTGCTGTGGTGCTCTTTGCCACCTCCTGCAGGGCAGGAGAGGTATTCCCAATAGTAATTAAGATGATCCGTGGACTCATCGTGTCATTAAAAAGAAAACAAAATAACCGCTCCAGGTCACGAGGTGCAACGTGCCAGTCACAAAAAGGGAGCACAAATCTGAAGAGATTGCGCCAATTGATGAAAAGGCTGTTATGTTCCGAGAAGCCATGAGCCTAAGTATTACTACACATTAGCAGATAGAACCACATAACAAACATGATTAAAGTCCCCCCTGTTCAATGACCCCCCTCAGGAGATATTAACCCATGATTGCTATTTTAAGATAAAAGGAGTCCCACTGGGACCCTACCTTCTCTCGTTAAAATTACATTCACATGATGAAATAAAATGAAACAATCTTACAGGAATCAACCCCATGGAACAGGAACACGGCCCTTCAAGTGTGACAGATAGTAGCCTCACTTCTGACATGGACTTGAGTGAATAAAAGCAGGCAGCGAAACTCATCAACGCTGATTGCCAAGGAGCTGTTAATATGAGTCGGGATGGTTCCGCAGAAAGACTCTGCCTGCATCTCCGGACTCTAACCCTCACTGAGAGACTGACAGGATTACTTAAAACTCCAGTCCCATTTCGAAGAGTACTACCCACCATAAGAGACTATCTTCAAACTTCTGACACTTCTCTGCCAACCTCCTGTGACGAAAGGCAAAGAATGACTGGGGGATGAGGGAAGTGGGGGAGGTATTTGAAGCCTTTGGTTGGGGTGTCTTTGCTTCCTTCTGGTGACCAGGTTCTGAATTCCCAAAAGTAATGAATGCAGCTGTGGACTCTTCCTGTTTAAGAAGAAAATATATATATTGTATTGTTGGTAGTCAATAAAATAATAAAAGTTATGTTTTTAGGTGTCTATTTTCAGACCATTTGTGGTGAAGTTAACACTTGATTATTGTAAATGTTGTAAAAGCAGAGTGCTTTTGTTGTTGATATTGTGTGATATTTAGTAACATGCCTGACTGCTACAGAAATAAAAAAACTAATATTTTTATTTATATTTTATTATTTTTTTAACTTGAACAAGTAAACCCACTAATTTACATTTGACATTTGTTGATCTTGATATACATAAGGAGGAAATCTATAAAAGGGTCAAATTACGAATTTTATAAAATAAAAAAGGATGATCCTGTGAATAGTGTCTAACTACAGTTTTCAAAGGTCTCAAATAAGCAATATTATTTGAGAAATAATTAAAGAATCTTCAATGGCCAAGCATAAATATTGAAATATATGTAGTCTATGCGAACTTAAGATGACCACACCTGTTTTATAATTATCCCAGCGTTCAGCAATTAGCTTTGTTTGCAGTTCTGTTTGAAGTAGCTTTACACACAATTTATGGAGATCTTATTAGATTTCTTGAATTTCGACCCGAGTTACGGACTTTAAATACAAATATGTGATTTTACAATTTAATTTAAATAGCAATTTACCAAGTCAGCCACACTCATTTGAAAAATGTAGTATTCTAGTTTCTAATCTTATAATAGCAGTGGTCGACAAGTCTGTTTAATATTTAGGAGCCAGACAGTGGTATTTCTATATAGATATATGGAAAATAACCCAAAAAGTTAGGACCCAGTAGTAGAATTCTAGGAGCCAGTGGCTCCCTCGCTCATGGGTTTGTTGAGCCCTCATTTAAAGCATACCTTGAGATCAGCAGGCAATTTATTAGAGGTGAATACGCTCAGCTTGATCTGTGGCACAGATATTTTCAAGTTTTCAAAATAATACCGCTGTTGCTCCTTGTTCTCCTCGCCAGTCTTTTCATGGATGTTTTCGTCCCATTTTTCCACCTCTAATGTGAGCAAATGCAAAATGTTAAATAGAAAAAACAATGCTAAATAGAGAATTGCAGAAAAAAATAGCAAAATGAAATATTCTTCAATGAGGAAAAATAGTAAAAAAAAAAAAAAAAAAAAAAAAACACAATATAAAAATATAAAATAACATTGAGAGAAAAAACAATTGACAGCATAAGTAAATGTTATGGATACACAAAAAGAATCAGCAATCCGTATATCAAAAGTAGATTTGGATAATAGATGAAAAACACCATGGATCTTGCATTTATCCAAAATGTGTTCTCTCTGTGAATAAATAATAATTATCATTGGGTCTTAAAAATAATTCATATTTGGAATGTTTTTCGCTAACCATAGCCTTTTAGCATGAAAAAAAAAGAAAAAACAATCTCTTGAAATAAACAATGCTCCTGCAAACACTTTTTATGGACTGACCATGAATATATACTGTTTATAGTAAGTAATCACATCTTTTCTCAAACACCTCAGGACCTATAATGGGCACACCACCTGGCTGATTTTACGGACCATCCAGCTAAAATTTAGGCCGATATTAATCTAAAATTAGCTGACACTGGATGTATTCAATGTTTTATCATTAAATTAATGTATGTTAAATTATGCAATTAATTTGTGCTTTTAATTCTTTAAGTAACGTTTAAAAAGAACAGAAAATATAATATTGGCAAGTATTACACTTCCCCCACCCAGCTACTTCATAATGTCACCAGGTGAGTAAAATCTTCTGTGGAGACCTCCAGTTTTCGAAAATGTACTTGGAGAGCATCTATACTATAATTGCGTTTGTAATGTCCGTCGCCAATTGCGCACGCATCCTCAATGGAATGTTGGCAGCGCGAGGACGGTGGATTCTTTCACCACCCTGTCATTTTCTGAATCCACCAGGATGCAGCGAAGGCAAACGGAGCATTACAACAACAAAAAACAAAAACAAAAAAAAAAACACCGCCCGCACGAACTAAAAAACAAAACAAAAAACCTGAACCTCCCACACGAAGTATTGACACATACACCGCAAACCCACACATCGCAAAATAATAAAGTAATTAACCCCTTAATCCCTTAACCGTCAACCACCCACATCGCAATAAACCTAATTACCCTATTAACCCCTAAACCGCAACCCCCCCACATCGCAATAAACCGAACTACCCTATTAACCCCTAAACTGCAAAATCCCCACATCGCAATAAACATAATTAACATATTAACCCTAAAACCCCATATCGCAATAAACCTATTTACCCTATTAACTCCTAAACCGCAAAACCCCCACATCGCAATAAACCTATTTACCCTATTAACCCCTAAACCACAAAACCCCCACATCGCAATAAACCTAATTAACCTATTAACCCCTTAAACCGCACAAAACCCCCTACAACGCAAATAACTAAATTATTAAATTACTAAGCCCCCTAACCTAACACCCCCTAAATTAACAAAAATTACCTAAACTAAAAAATACTAAAGTTACAAAAAATAAAAAAAGGTAAGATTACAAAAAATAAACGGCTATATTATGAGTTTTGCATTATGAGGGGTGCGGTACTAACTTGCACATTATTGTCACCGCTCACTTACCTACTGCGCTGGTATTACAGGTTTTCCTAAACCCGGCGTTAACAGGCAAGAAGTGAGCATAGAGCAAAATTGAGCTCCATAGCGCACTCCAATACCAGCGCTGCTTAAGTCAGCGGTGAGCTGGTTGTACGTGCTCGTGCACGATTTCCCCATAGACATCAATGGGGAGAGCCGGCTGAAAAAAAGCCTAACACCTGCAAAAAAGTAGCGTAAAGCTCCGTAACGCAGCCCCATTGATTACTATGGGGAAACACATTTTATGTTTACACCTAACACTCTAACATGAACCCCGAGTCTAAACACCCCAAACCTTACACTTATTAACCCCTAATCTGCCGCCCCCCCGACATCGCCAACACCTACATTATACTTATTAACCCCTAATCTGCCGCTCCGGACATCGCCGCCACCTACATTATACTTATGAACCCCTAATCTGCCGCTCCGGACATTGCCGCCACCTACATTATACTTATGAACCCCTAATCTGCTGCCACCAACATCGCCGCCACTATAATAAACATATTAACCCCTAAACCGCCTTACTCCCGCATCGCAAACACTAGTTAAATATTATTAACCCCTAATCTGCCGCCCCTAACATCGCCGTCACCTACCTACATTTATTAACCCCTAATCTGCCGCCCCCAACGTCGCCGCCACTATATTATATTTATTAACCCCTAAATCTAAGTGTCTAACCCTAACACCCCCTAACTTAAATATAATTTAAATAAATCTAAATACAAATTACTATCATTACCTAAATAATTCCTATTTAAAACTAAATACTTACCTATAAAATAAACCCTAAGATAGCTTCAATATAACTAATAGTTACATTGTATCTAGCTTAGGGTTTATTTTTATTTTACAGGCAAGTTTGTATTTATTAGTTAATAAAAAAGTTATTAACTGTTTAATAACTACCTAGCTAAAATAAATACAAATTGACCTGTAAAATAAAACCTAACCTAAGTTACACTAAAACCTAACACTACAATTAAATAAATTACCTAAATTAAATACAATTAACTAAATTAAATTAGCTAAATTACAAAAAATAACAAACACTAAATTACACAAAATAAAAAACAAATTACAAGATCTTTAAACTAATTACACCTAATCTAATAGCCCTATCAAAATAAAAAAGCCCACCCAAAATAAAAACAACCCTAGCCTAAACTAAACTACCAATAGCCCTTAAAAGGGCCTTTTGCGGGGCATTGCCCCAAAGAAATCAGCTCTTTTACCTGTAAAAAAAAAATACAAACAACCCCCCCAACAGTAAAACCCACCACCCACACAACCAAACCCCCAAATAAAAGCCTAACTAAAAAACCTAAGCTCCCCATAGCCCTGAAAAGGTCATTTGGATGGGCATTGCCCTTAAAAGGGCATTTAGCTCTATTGCGACCCAAAGCCCTAACCTAAAAATAAAACCCACCCAATACACCCTTAAAAAATCCTAACACTAACAGCCGAAGATTCACTTACCGGGAGAAGTCTTCATCCAAGTGGCAAGATGTCCTTAACAAAGCCGGCAGAAGTGGTCCTCCAGACTGGAAGAAGTGGTCCTCCAGACGGGCAGAAGTCTTCATCCAAACGGCATCTTCTATCTTTATCCTTCCGACACGGAGCGGCTCCATCTTCAAGACATCCGGCGTGGAGCATCCTCTTCCAACGACGTCTTCTTGCTGAATGAAGGGACCTTTAAGTGACGTCATCCAAAGATGGCGTCCCTTAGATTCCGATAAGAATTAAGGTAGAAAAAATCCTATTGGCTGATGCAATCAGCCAATAGCATTGAACTTCAATCCTATTGTCTGATCCAATCAGCCAATAGGATTGAGCTTGCATTGTATTGGCTGTTCCAATCAGCCAGTAGAATGCGAGCTCAATCCTGTTGGCTGATTGGATCAGCCAACAGGATTGAAGTTCAATCCTATTGGCTGATTGGAGTACCAACCTGGGGGTGAGTACTAACCTGGGGGTTAGACTTAGGTTTTTTAGTGTTTTTTTTTGGGGGGTGGGGTAATTTAGATTAGGGTGGGCATTTTGTAAAATAGCTAAAGGCAATGCCCAACAAATGCCCTTTTCAGGGCAATGGGTAGTTTAGTTTTTTTAGTGTTAGGTTTTTTATTTTTTTTTGGGGGGGGGTTTGGCGGGTGGGGGGTTTTACTGTTAGGGGGGGATTAGAATTTTGGTAACTGCAAAAGAGCTGTTTAACTTAGGGCAATGCCCTACAAAAAGCTCTTTTAAGCATTAGATTAGGGGATGTTTTTATTTTGGGGGGGCTTTTTTATTTTCATAGGGATTAGGTTTTATTTTTGGGGGGGTTTAGACTTAGCTTTTTTAAAAAAAATATTTTTTTATTTTAGATTGGGGATGGGCAGCAAAAAAGCTGAATGCCCATACAAATGCCCTTTTCAGGGCAATGGATAGTTTAGGTTTTTTAGTGTTAGGTTTATTTATTTTGGGGGGGTTTGTGGGTTTTACTGTTAGGGGGGACTTAAAATTTTTTGTAACTGCAAAACAGCTGTTTAACTTAGGGCAATGCCCTACAAAAAACAGAATTTATGTTTACCTGATAAATTACTTTCTCCAACGGTGTGTCCGGTCCACGGCGTCATCCTTACTTGTGGGATATTCTCTTCCCCAACAGGAAATGGCAAAGAGCCCAGCAAAGCTGGTCACATGATCCCTCCTAGGCTCCGCCTACCCCAGTCATTCGACCGACGTTAAGGAGGAATATTTGCATAGGAGAAACCATATGTTACCGTGGTGACTGTAGTTAAAGAAAATAAATTATCAGACCTGATTAAAAAAACCAGGGCGGGCCGTGGACCGGACACACCGTTGGAGAAAGTAATTTATCAGGTAAACATAAATTCTGTTTTCTCCAACATAGGTGTGTCCGGTCCACGGCGTCATCCTTACTTGTGGGAACCAATACCAAAGCTTTAGGACACGGATGAAGGGAGGGAGCAAATCAGGTCACCTAAATGGAAGGCACCACGGCTTGCAAAACCTTTCTCCCAAAAATAGCCTCAGAAGAAGCAAAAGTATCAAATTTGTAAAATTTAGAAAAAGTGTGCAGTGAAGACCAAGTCGCTGCCTTACATAACTGATCAACAGAAGCCTCGTTCTTGAAGGCCCATGTGGAAGCCACAGCCCTAGTGGAGTGAGCTGTGATTCTTTCAGGAGGCTGCCGTCCGGCAGTCTCATAAGCCAATCGGATAATGCTTTTAATCCAGAAGGAGAGAGAGGTAGAAGTTGCTTTTTGACCTCTCCGTTTACCAGAATAAACAACAAACAAAGACAAAGTTTGTCTGAAATCCTTAGTAGCTGCTAAGTAAAATTTGAGAGCACGAACTACATCCAAGTTGTGCAACAAACGTTCCTTCTTTGAAACTGGATTAGGACACAAAGAAGGCACAACTATCTCCTGGTTAATGTTTTTGTTAGAAACAACTTTTGGAAGAAAACCAGGTTTAGTACGCAAAACCACCTTATCTGCATGGAACACCAGATAAGGAGAAGAACACTGCAGAGCAGATAATTCTGAAACTCTTCTAGCAGAAGAAATTGCAACCAAAAACAAAACTTTCCAAGATAATAACTTAATATCAACGGAATGTAAGGGTTCAAACGGAACCCCCTGAAGAACTGAAAGAACTAGGTTGAGACTCCAAGGAGGAGTCAAAATTTTGTAAACAGGCTTGATTCTAACCAGAGCCTGAACAAAGGCTAGAACATCTGGCACAGCTGCCAGCTTTTTGTGAAGTAACACAGACAAGGCAGAAATCTGTCCCATCAAGGAACTTGCAGATAATCCTTTTTCCAATCCTTCTCGAAGGAAGGATAGACTCTTAGGAATCTTAACCTTGTCCCAAGGGAATCCTGCAGATTCACACCAACAGATATACCAAATTATGTGGTAATTTTTCTGGTTACAGGCTTTCAGGCCTGAACAAGAGTATTAATAACAGAATCTGAGAACCCTCGCTTTGATAAGATCAAGCGTTCAATCTCCAAGCAGTCAGCTGGAGTGGGTCGAACGGACCTAGAACAAGAAGGTCTCTCAAAGGTAGCTTCCATGGTGGAGCCGATGACATATTCACCAGATCTGCATACCAAGTCCTGCGTGGCCACGCAGGAGCTATCAAAATCACCGACGCCCTCTCCTGATTGATCCTGGCTACCAGCCTGGGGATGAGAGGAAACGGCGGGGAACACATAAGCTAGTTTGAAGGTCCAAGGTGCTACTAGTGCATCCACTAGAGCCGCCTTGGGATCCCTGGATCTGTACCCGTAGTAAGGAACTCTGAAGTTCTGACGAGAGGCCATCAGATCCATGTCTGGAATGCCCCACGGTTGAGTGACTTGGGCAAAGATTTCCGGATGGGAGTTCCCCACTCCCCCGGATGCAATGTCTGACGACTCAGAAAATCCGCTTCCCAATTTTCCACTCCTGGGATGTGGATAGCAGACAGGTGGCAGGAGTGAGACTCCGCCCATAGAATGATTTTGGTCACTTCTTCCATCGCTAGGGAACTCCTTGTTCCCCCCTGATGGTTGATGTATGAACTTGGCCCTCGCTAGCTGAGGCCAAGCTTTGAGAGCATTGAATATCGCTCTCAGTTCCAGAATATTTATCGGTAGAAGAGATTCTACCCGAGACCAAAGACCCTGAGCTTTCAGGGATCCCCAGACCGCGCCCCAGCCCATCAGACTGGCGTCGGTCGTGACAATGACCCACTCTGGTCTGCGGAAGGTCATCCCTTGTGACAGGTTGTCCAGGGACAGCCACCAACGGAATGAGTCTCTGGTCCTCTGATTTACTTGTATCTTCGGAGACAAGTCTGAATAGTCCCCATTCCACTGACTGAGCATGAACAGTTGTAATGGTCTTAGATGAATGCGCACAAAAGGAACTATGTCCATTGCCGCTACCATCAAACCTATCACTTCCATGCACTGCGCTATGGAAGGAAGAGGAACGGAATGAAGTATCCGACAAGAGTCTAGAAGTTTTGTTTTTCTGGCTTCTGTCAGAAAAATCCTCATTTCTAAGGAGTCTATTATAGTTCCCAAGAAGGGAACCCTCGTTGACGGAGATAGAGAACCCTTTTCCACGTTCACTTTCCATCCGTGAGATCTGAGAAAGGCCAGGACAATGTCCGTGTGAGCCTTTACTTGAGGAAGGGACGACGCTCGAATCAGAATGTCGTCCAAGTAAGGTACTACAGCAATGCCCCTTGGTCTTAGCACCGCCAGAAGGGACCCTAGTACCTATGAGAAAATCCTAGGAGCAGTGGCTAATCCGAAAGAAAATGCCACGAACTGGAAATGCTTGTCCAGGAATGCAAACCTTAGGAACCGATGATGTTCCTTGTGGATAGGAATATGTAGATACGCATCCTTGAAATCCACCTTGGTCATGAATTGACCTTCCTGGATGGAAGGAAGAAGTGTTCGAATGGTTTCCATCTTGAACGATGGAACCTTGAGAAACTTGTTCAAGATCTTGAGATCTAAGATTGGTCTGAACGTTCCCTCTTTTTTGGGAACTATGAACAGATTGGAGTAGAACCCCATCCCTTGTTCTCCTAATGGAACAGGATGAATCACTCCCATTTTTAGCAGGTCTTCTACCCAATGTAAGAATGCCTGTCTTCTTATGTGGTCTGAAGACAACTGAGACCTGTGGAACCTCCCCCTTGGAGGAAGCCCCTTGAACTCCAGAGAATAACCTTGGGAGACTATTTCTAGCGCCCAAGGATCCAGAACATCTCTTTCCCAAGCCTGAGCGAAGAGAGAGAGTCTGCCCCCCACCAGATCCGGTCCCGGATCGGGGGCCCGCATTTCATGCTGTCTTGGTAGCAGTGGCAGGTTTCCTGGCCTGCTTTCCTTTGCTCCAGCCTTGCATAGGTCTCCAGGCTGGATTGGCTTGAGAAGTATTACCTTCCTGCTTAGAGGACGTAGCCCTTGGGGCTGATCCGTTTCTGCGAAAGGGACGAAACTTAGGTTTATTTTTGGTCTTGAAAAGACCTATCCTGAGGAAGGGCGTGGCCCTTGCCCCCAGTGATATCAGAGATAATCTCTTTCAAGTCAGGGCCAAAGAGTGTTTTCCCCTTGAAAGGAATGTCAAGCAATTTGTTCTTGGAAGACGCATCCGCTGCCCAAGATTTTAACCAAAGCGCTCTGCGCCACAATAGCAAACCCAGAATTTTTTCGCCGCTAACCTAGCCAATTGCAAGGTGGCGTCTAGGGTGAAAGAATTAGCCAATTTAAGAGCACGAATTCTGTCCATAATCTCCTCATAAGAAGAAGAATTACTAATAATCGCCTTTCCTAGCTCATCAAACTAGAAACACGCGGCTGCAGTGACAGGGACAATGCATGCAATTGGTTGTAGAAGGGAACCTTGCTGAACAAACATCTTTAGCAGACCTTCTAATTTTTTATCCATAGGATCTTGGAAAGCACAACTATCTTCTATGGGTATAGTGGCGCGCTTGTGTAGAGTAGAAACCGCCCCCCTCGACCTTGGGGACTGTCTGCCATCAGTCCTTTCTGGGGTCGACTATAGGAAAACAATTTTATAAATATGGGGGGAGGTACTAAAGGTATACCGGGCCCTGTCCCATTCTTTACTAACAATGTACGCCACCCGCTTGGATATAGGAAAAGCTTCGGGGGGCCCCCGGGGCCTCTAAGAACTTTTCCATTTTACATAGTGGTTCTGGAATGACCAGATAATCACAATCATCCAAATTGGATAACACCTCCTTAAGCAGAGCGCGGAGATGTTCCAACTTAAATTTAAAAGTAATCACATCAGGTTCAGCTTGTTGAGAAATGTTTCCTGAATCTGAAATTTCTCCCTCAGACAAAACCTCCCTGGCCCCCTCAGACTGGTGTAGGGGCCCTTCAGAAACCATATCATCAGCGTTCTCATGCTCTACAGAATTTTCTAAAACAGAGCAGTCGCGCTTTCGCTGATAAGTGGGCATATTGGCTAAAATGTTTTTGATAGAATTATCCATTACAGCCGTTAAATGTTGCATAGTAAGGAGTATTGGCGCACTAGATGTACTAGGGGCCTCCTGTATGGGCAAGACTGGTGTAGACGAAGGAGGGGATGATGCAGTACCATGCTTACTCCCCTCACTTGAGGAATCATCTTGGGCATCATTTTTTACTAAATTTTTTTATGACATAAAATACATATAGTTAAATGAGAAGGAACCTTGGTTTCCCCACAGTCAGAACACAATCTATCTGGTAGTTCAGACATGTTAAACAGGCATAAACTTGATAACAAAGCACAAAAACGTTTTAAAATAAAACCGTTACTGTCACTTTAAATTTTAAACTAAACACACTTTATTATTGCAATTGCGAAAAAGTATGAAGGAATTGTTCAAAATTCACCAAAATTTCACCACAGTGTCTTAAAGCCTTAAAAGTATTGCACACCAAATTTGGAAGCTTTAACCCTTAAAATAACGGAACCGGAGCCGTTTTTATATTTAACCCCTTTACAGTCCCTGGAATCTGCTTTTGCTGAGACCCAACCAAGCCCAAAGGGGAATACGATACCAAATGATGCCTTCAGAAAGACTTTTCTATGTATCAGAGCTCCACACACATGCAGCTGCATGCCATGCTGTCCTCAAAAACAAGTGCGCCATACCGGCGCGAAAATGAGGCTCTGACTATGATTAGGGAAAGCCCCTAAAGAATAAGGTGTCTAAAACAGTGCCTGCCGATATAATCATATCAAAATACCCAGAATAAATGATTCCTCAAGGCTAAATATGTGTTAATAATGAATCGATTTAGCCCAGAAAAAGTCTACAGTCTTAATAAGCCCTTGTGAAGCCCTTATTTACTATCTTAATAAACATGGCTTACCAGATCCCATAGGGAAAATGACAGCTTTCCAGCATTACATCGTCTTGTTAGAATGTGTCATACCTCAAGCAGTAAGAGACTGCACACTGTTCCCCCAACTGAAGTTAATTGCTCTCAACAGTCCTGTGTGGAACAGCCATGGATTTTAGTTACGGTGCTAAAATCATTTTCCTCATACAAACAGAAATCTTCATCTCTTTTCTGTTTCTGAGTAAATAGTACATACCAGCACTATTTTAAAATAACAAACTCTTGATTGAATAATAAAAACTACAGTTAAACACTAAAAAAACTCTAAGCCATCTCCGTGGAGATGTTGCCTGTACAACGGCAAAGAGAATGACTGGGGTAGGCGGAGCCTAGGAGGGATCATGTGACCAGCTTTGCTGGGCTCTTTGCCATTTCCTGTTGGGGAAGAGAATATCCCACAAGTAAGGATGACGCCGTGGACCGGACACACCTATGTTGGAGAAAAAGTCCTTTTAAGGGCTATTGGTAGTTAAGCATTAGATTATGGGGTGTTTTTATTTGGGTTAATTTTCATAGGGACTAGGTTTAATTTTTTAATTTTTGATAATTTGTTTATTTTTTTCTGTAGTTCAATTTTTTTTATTTTTTTTTATTAACAACACATAGTCTGCCCTCTGGGCAGGCTTACCAACTAGTTGCATTTATAAAGCATTTTATCGCTTATTGAAAAAGTTACCATGTATGTCTACTACAAATCTAAATGTAATTTGTAACATTTAAAAATAACGTTGACAAGCTAACCTCAGACTAGATGGCATGTCATAGGGTGTAGTACCCCTACTAATTTCTTTGTAGACCATTTTTAGTGATTTGGGGTCAATATCTACATCCCTGTGTTTAAATATCCTTCTTCTACATTATGATTAACTGAAATGATGATCACATTAGCTTGTTAGTCAATTTCTCTTTATCCAGAGTAAAATTTTATTATTAAATGCATCTGAATATTTACGTATCTACATTCAATTCTTGATAGCCATAGATGTCAATGTAAGTTGGTATAATCAACATTTAAATGTACGTAATATTTGAATTTTAACATTTGATAAATATTAAAAAGGATATGAAACCCAAAATTTTCCTTTCGTGATTCAGATAGAGCATACAATTTTAAACAACTTTCCAATTTACTTCTATTATTTAATTTGCTTCATTCTCTTGTTATCCTTTGCTGAAAGGTTTATCTAGGTAAGTTCATGAGCAGCAAAGAACCTAGGTTCTAGCTGCTGATTGGTGGCTGCATATATATATATATATATATATATATATATATATATACCGATTGTTATTGGCTCACCCATGTATTCAGTTAGAAACCAGTAGTGCATTGCTGCTCCTACCAAGAGAACAAAGCAAATTAGTTGTGCTAAACTCATGTGTACATTTTTTTAGACTTAAGTCACATGACCACCACTTGGAGCACGACACCACAAATGTGTGATTTACTGGTTAACACTTAGAGCTGGATGATCTAAAACTCTCCGCTCTGGAAGATTAGCTAAGAAGTCTCATCAGTACTGTGAGATCCCTCAAAAAAATTTAAGAAAGGCAAATTTTACTTTTAGAGCTGTTTATTTTGCTATGTGGGGTTATTGATGTGAAGGAGCAACATATACATTACAATTATAAAGCTGTAAAAGCCCCTCAAATTATTGTGTGATTTCTCTCTGCTGTTGAGGTTTTGATCATTACGCTCTTAGAGACATATTGGTAGATACAAAAATACATTTTGGAGCTAGATAAGATTACGCTTTGGTTTATCAAGTATGACTAGTATATGGTACCGGTTATATAATTTGACATGGATTTACACATTTTCTAGTGTGGTTATTCAATATATTAGGTTATAAGCATTAAAAAATATTTTTGTTTGCATAAAAAATGGATTAACATTTGGTAAATATACTTCATTTTGCAAAACCTCAATACACAGGTGCACCATATATCAAAAAAGTTAAGATTTAGTACAATTAAACAGGGCCAGTCCAAAATAATTTGGCTTATTGCTTCAAGTGAAAGGGAGAAGGTAAACCCCCATGGTGAACAATAAAGATTTATTTTGAGTGCAAATACCTATGTGTGATGCACCACATAAAGTTGTTTGTTTCTGGAAGAGTACTTGAAAGAGACCTTGTTATTATTATAATCGTCATCTTTGATTTTTGCCATTTATATGTAGTGTCAACTACAAAAAAGATGAAAGGGCACTTATCCATATATATATATATCAGCTGTATAGCACAAAAACAGATCAATCTATGTGCCTATGTGGTTGCAGTCTAAGATAAAATGGGGACCCAGATGAAACCAATGTACAAACAACATGAAAATGATAGAACAAGAAGAAGGACCAAGACACAAGGGAGACGTGACAAGGGAAAAAGAAAAAAAAAATATTAATGGTAACTTTGGAAAGCCTGATCCACATAATGTCTCTAGGCTATGGGGTAGATTTAACAAGCAGCAGATGGTGCAATCTACCCCCGTAGTTTCAGGTTCCCCTGAAACACAAGTTAAGAAGCAGCGGTCTTAAGACCACTGCTCCTTAACTTGTCTGCCATCTCTGAGGTGGCGGACAGCAATCATCCTGATCGTATACGATCGTAATGATTGACGTCCCCTGCTAGCGGCCGATTGGCCGCAGATGTGCAGGGGGCGGTATTGCACAAGTTTTCACACTAAATGCTTGTGCAATGATAAATGCTGACAGCGTATGCTGTTGGCATTTATCGATGTTGGGCGGACATGATCCGATACAGTGGATCGTGTCCGTCCGACACATGATCAATCAGCCCCTTAATGTCAAACTCAGAAGAAACATAGGGGCCGATTTATTAAATGTCGGACGGACATGATCCACTGTATCGGATCATGTCCGTCCGACATCGCTAAATGCCGACAGCATACGCTGACGCATTTATCATTGCACAAGCATTTCATGTGAAATGCTTGTGCAATACCGCTCCCCCGGCAGATTTGGGTGTCAATCATCCCGATCGTATCTGATTGGGATGATTGCTGTCCACCGCCTCAGAGGTGGTGTATGAGTTAAAGAGCAGTGGTCTTACAACCTGATTCACGTGGAATAAGCAGATTGACTGCTTAGTAAATCGGCCCCATAGGATGCAATGAAAATTTAGCTATGATGTGCAGGAACGCATTAAAAGTTCCTATATTTCTGATTGTTTAATAATTATAAAGTGTTCTTCACAGTTTACTGAAGGTGATCATGTTCTCACTTTGTCTTAATCTCTTTCCATGCTTGTCTCATTGCATGTTTTATAACCAATTTCTCTTACTTTGAGTTTGTTTGTACTCTGTCTTATCTCTCATCTGTAATCCTTTCTCATTTTGTTACTCTAGTACTTAAAGGGACACTCAAGTCAAAATAAACTTTTATGATTCAGATAAAGCAGCAGTTTTAAGACACTTTCCAATTTGCTTCCATTATCACACTTTGCAGTCTTTTTATATTCACACTTTCTGGGAACAAGATCCTACTGAGCATGTGCACAAGGTCACAGGGTGTACGTATACTAGTCTGTGATTGGCTTATGTCAGTCACATGATACAAGGGGACAGAAAATGGAAGAAAAAATAAATTTGTCAGAAAAAGATCAGCTTATTTGAAAATTAAAAATCAGTGCTATTGCACTGTCTTTCTATGATGTACTTTTTAATTCTACTACATTTAGTGGTCCATTAATCTGTCAGAGTGAGAGATCCCATCATCTACTGTTTTAGAGAGAAGTTCAAAGGAAGGGAGACTTTATATTAGATTTTGTATTAATTCTAAATGA
This sequence comes from Bombina bombina, assembly GCF_027579735.1. Lineage (NCBI taxonomy): Eukaryota > Metazoa > Chordata > Amphibia > Anura > Bombinatoridae > Bombina > Bombina bombina. The sequence goes on along the minus strand of NC_069506.1, from coordinate 82,828,701 downwards.
GTGATTTCTGTTCTTATAGGCCTGTTCACCAGTCACTACACAACGTCCCCTACAAACAGGAACTTCTGCTTTGTTCAGATTTACGTTTGCACTTTAGACTGTATTAGACTTGAAATTATTTTATAAATATTAATCTATTTACTTTATGCCACTTGCATCTAATATTAAAAAACAACATGAATTATTCTAAATGTACAGAATATTTAGTCCCATCTTCCTAACTGCCTACACGTTGTGTGTTCCTGTTGTTGTCCAGAAAAAGACAGGATTGTGTCAGAAGTTCTTGTACAATGCCCTTCCGCTACCAAGAGCAGTACACAAAAACAATTATCAAGTATATCCATTTTTTTATATCCATTCCCGTACTGGAACTCCTAATTCTTTAGAGGTGTAGTTGGCAGCGTCCTCAACAAAGCTTTGTGATTTGCTAGCTAATTAATCAGTTAAGCTGTTTTTTTCTTCATGTGAACAGCTTTTCTCTCAACATGTACTGGGCACCGAGTGACAATATTATGCAATCTGTTCCACGCTCTTTCTATTCAAGTTATGCCAGCCCTGAATGCTGACAGAATGATTGAGCTCAAACACCATGTTGTAAGAACTTTAGCAGCGCTTACATCCAATGATCCAAATTCCCTTCTGTTAAGGCTGCACTTTTCACCCTTCTCCACCAATTATAAAGAGTATTAACTTCAAACACACCACTGTAAAAAACAACAGCATGCTGAAAAAGCTAATGAAGAAAAGTAAGCAGCATTCTCATGCTTGAAAATGGTTATTTGTCTATCCTGTCCAGCTGTTTAAAGGAACAGTTTACTCAAAAAAATTCTCCCCTTTTAATTTGTTCCCAATGATCCACTTTACCTGCTGGAGTGTATAAATTGTTTACAAGTATTTCCATTACCCTTATATTGGCATTTGAAATAGTTTATTTTAGCCTGTGGTATCCCCACCCATTCTGAAAGTTTTTGGCCTTGAGGCCAAGCTGTGTTAGCACAGCCAGTAGAAGAAATTACACTCCCAGTGGGTTATAGAAGAGATAAGGTAATAAAATGTTAGTTTTCCATTGTTCTCTCCAAGTTTTGGTGATTGGTTTATAGACAGATATAAGATAAAGAAGCAGGTATATGTACACAATGTGATAAAGTAATGAGATCCGATTATACCTACAAGCTCAACCAATTTTATTAGGTTGTGGCTTCAAAACCCAAAATCAGCTAATTCATATACACAAATAAGCCTTAAAAGCAAATATCATACATTTTATACTCTGCAACTGGTAAAAAATAATATTTGGAAACACATTAAGGGAAAAACTATTTTATAGTATACTGTCCCTATAAAGGACCAGTAAATACAGTAGATTTGCATAACCAACAAATGCATGATAACAAGACAATGCAATAGCATATTGGGGTCAATTTATTAAGCAGTGGATGCTGCATCGATGCTCCATCGTTTCAGGTCCGCCTAAAACGGAAGTTAAGAAGCAGTGGTCGTAAGACACTCCTTAACTTTTCTGCCACCTTTTAGGTGGCAGACTGAAATCATCACAATCTGATTGGGATGATTTACGGCCCCGATTGGCCGCCAGTGAGCAGGGGTGGCACAAGCATTTCACCAGAAATGCTTGTGCAATGTTAAATGCAGACAGCATACGCTGTCAGCATTTAGCGAGGTCGAGCGGACATGATTCACTACAGCAAATCATGTCCGCTTGACCATTAATAAATCTACCCCTTAGTCTGAGTTTCAAAAGTGTAGTAGATTTTTTTCTGACAAATTTCAAAGTTATGTCTATTCCCACTACATCATGTGACAGCCATCAGCCAATCAAAGTGTTCAGTAGGATCTGGTGACTCAAAAAGTGTAAATATAAAAAGACTGTGCACAATTTGTTAATGGAAGTAAATTGGAAAGTTGTTTAAAAACAGAATTTATGTTTACCTGATAAATTTCTTTCTCCAACGGTGTGTCCGGTCCACGGTTTCATCCTTACTTGTGGGATATTCTCCTCCCCTACAGGGAATGGCAAGGAGAGCACACAGCAAGAGCTGTCCATATAGCCCCCCCTCTGGCTCCGCCCCCCAGTCATTCGACCGTACGGTTAGGAGAAAGAAAGGAGAAACTATAGGGTGCCGTGGTGACTGTAGTGTATAAAGAAAGACATTTTTCAAACCTGACTAAAAAACCAGGGCGTGGCCGTGGACCGGACACACCGTTGGAGAAAGAAATTTATCAGGTAAACATAAATTCTGTTTTCTCCAACATTGGTGTGTCCGGTCCACGGTTTCATCCTTACTTGTGGGAACCAATACCAAAGCTTTAGGACACGGATGAAGGGAGGGAGCAAATCAGGTTACCTAAACGGAAGGCACCACGGCTTGCAAAACCTTTCTCCCAAAAATAGCCTCCGAAGAAGCATAAGTATCGAATTTGTAAAATTTGGCAAAGTATGCAGGGAAGACCAAGTCGCTGCCCTACAGATCTGATCAACAGAAGCCTCGTTCTTGAAGACCCATGTGGAAGCCACAGCTCTAGTAGAATGAGCTGTAAATTGTTCAGGAGGCTGCCGTCTCAGCCAGTCTCATAAGCCAATCGGATGATGCTTTTCAGCCAAAAGGAAAGAGAGGGTAGCAGTAGCTTTCTGTCCTTCCTCTTACCAGAATACACAACAAACAAGGATGATGTTCGTCTGAAATCCTTAGTTGCTTCTAAATAGAATTTTAAAGCACGGACTACATCTAGGTTGTGTAACAAACGTTCCTTCTTTGAAACTGGATTCAGACACAGAGAAGGAACCACACCTTTGGAAGAAAACCAGGCTTGGTACGCAAAACTACCTTATCTGTATGGAATACCAGATAGGGAGAAGTACACTGCAAAGTAGATAACTCTGAAACTCTTCTAGCAGAAGAAATAGCAACCAAAAACAAAACTTTCCAAGATAGTAATTTAACATCTATGGAATGCATAGGTTCAAAAGGAACCCCCTGAAGAACTGAAAGAACTAAGTTTAGACTCCAAGGAGGAGTCATAGGTCTATACACAGGCTTGATCCTGACTGAAGCCTGTACAAACGCCTGTACATCTGGCACAGCTGCCAGACGCTTGTGTAACAAAACCGACAGAGCAGATATATGTCCTTTAAGAGAACTAGCTGACAAACCTTTATCCAAGCCCTCTTGGAGAAAGGAAAGTATTCTTGGAACCTTCATTTTACTCCAAGAGTATCCCTTGGATCTGCACTAACAGATATATTTTTTGCCATATCTTATTGGAAAATTTTCCTAGTCACAGGCTTTCTGGCCTGAACCAAAGTATCTATAACCGATTCAGAAAACCCACGCTTAGATAGAATTAAGCGTTCAATTTCCAGGCAGTCAGTTGGAGAGAGACTAGATTTGGATGTTCGAATGGACCTTGTACTAGAAGATCCTGTCTCAAAGGTAGCTTCCATGGTGAAGCCGATGACATATTCACCAGGTCTGCATACCAAGTCCTGCGTGGCCACGCAGGAGCTATTAGATCACCGAAGCCTTCTCCTTTTTGATCCTGGCTACAAGCCTGGGAAGGAGAGGGAACGGTGGAAACACATAAGCCAGGTTGAACGACCAAGGAGCCACTAATGCATCCACCAGTGTCACCTTGGGATCCCTGGATCTGGACCCGTACGGAGGAACCTTGGCGTTCTGGCGAAACGCCATCAGATCCATATCTGGAATGCCCCATCGTTGAGTTAATTGGGCAAAGATCTCCGGGTGGAGTTCCCACTCCCCCGGATGAAAGTCTGACGACTCAAATAATCCGCCTCCCAGTTGTCCACTCCTGGGATGTGAATTGCAGATAGGTGGCAGGAGTGATCCTCCGCCCATTTGATGATCTTGGATACCTCTCTCATCGCCAAGGAACTCTTTGTTCCCCCCTGATGATTGATGTACGCTACAGTCGTCATGTTGTCCGACTGGAACCATATGAATTTGACCTTTGCCAGGTGAGGCCAAACCAGGAGCGCATTGAATATCGCTCTCAGTTCTAAAATGTTTATCGGAAGAAGAGACTCTTCTCGAGACCATAGACCTTGAGCTTTCAGAGAGTCCCAGACCGCGCCCCAGCCTAAGAGACTGGCGTCGGTCGTGACGATGACCCACTCTGGTCTGCGGAAACTCATTCCCTGAGACAGGTGATCCTGAGACAACCACCAGCGTAGAGAATCCCTGATTACCTGGTCTACTTGAATCTGGGGAGACAAGTCTGCATAATCCCCATTCCACTGTTTGAGCATGCACAGTTGTAATGGTCTAAGATGAATTCGAGCAAAAGGAACTATGTCCATCGCTGCGACCATTAATCCTATTACTTCCATGCACTGAGTATGGAAGGCTGGCAGAATAGAGTAAAGAACTTGACAAGCGCTCAGAAGTTTTGATTTTCTGACCTCTGTCAGGAAGATCTTCATTTCCATAGAATCTATTATTGTTCCCAGAAAGGGAACTCTTGTTGACAGGAACAGGGAACTCTTTTCCACGTTCCCCTTCCACCCGTGAGATCTGAGAAAGGCTAGAACAATGTCTTGTATGGGCCTTTGCTTTGGAAAGAGACGACGCTTGGTTAGAATGTCGTCTAGATAAGGTGCTATAGCAATGCCCCTCGGTCTTAATACCGCTAGAAGGGACCCTAGCACCCTTGAGAAAATTCTGGGAGCAGTGGCTAAACCGAATGGAAGAGCCACAAACTGTCTTTCCATGAAGGCTGAACCTCAGGAACTAATGGTGATAGGAATATGCAGGTACGCATCCTTTAAATCCACGGTAGTCATATATTGACCCTCCTGGATTGTTGGTAAAATCTTCCTTGTTCCGTTATTGGAACTGGGTGTATCACTCCCATCTTTACTATGTCTCCTACGCAGTGTAAGAATGCCTGTCTCTTTATCTGGTCTGAAGATAAGCGAGACATGTGGAACCTTCCCTTTGGAGGAAGTTCCTTGAATTCTAGAAGATATCCCTGAGAGACTATTCTAGTGTCCAGGGATCCGGAACATCTCTTGCCCAAGCCTGAGCAAAGAGAGAGAGTCTGCCCCCTACTAGATCCGGTCCCGGATCGGGGGCTACCCCTTCATGCTGTCTTGGTAGCAGCAGCAGGCTTTTTGGCCTGTTTACCCTTGTTCCAACCTTGCAATGGTTTCCATGCTGGTTTAAATTGGGAAGTGTTGCCTTCTTGTCTGGAGGCCGCAGAGTTAGGATTTGGTCCGTTCCTGAAATTGCGAAAGGAACGAAAATTAGATTTGTTCTTAGCCTTAAAAGGCCTATCTTGTGGGAGGGCATGTCCCTTTCCACCAGTAATGTCTGAAATAATCTCTTTCAATTCCGGCCCGAATAGGGTCTTACCCTTGAAAGCAATATTAAGCAATTTATTCTTGGACGACACATCCGCCGACCAGGATTTTAGCCAAAGCGCTCTGCGCTCCGCTATAGCAAACCCTGAATTTTTCGCCGCTAACTTAGCAATTGAAAAGCGGCATCCAAAATAAATGAATTAGCCAACTTAAGTGTGTGAATTCTATCCATGACTTCATCATATGGAGTCTCCCTTTGAAGCGAATTTTCCAGTTCCTCGAACCAAAATACGCTGTGGTAGTGACAGGAATAATGCACGAGATTGGTTGAAGAAGAAAACCCTGCTGAATAAATTCTTTTTTAACAGTCCTTCTAATTTTTTATCCATAGGATCTTTGAAAGCGCAACTGTCCTCAATAGGAATAGTTGTGCGCTTAGCTAACGTTGAAACCGCCCCCTCAACCTTAGGAACCGTTTGCCATTAGTCCTTTCTGGGGTCGACAATGGGGAACATTTTCTTGAATATAGGAGGTGGAACAAAAGGTATACCTGGCTTTTCCCACTCCTTAGTCACTATGTCCGCCACCCGCTTGGGTATCGGAAAGGCATCAGCGTGCACTGGAACCTCTAAGAATTTGTCCATCTTGCACAATTTTTCTGGAATTACCAGAGAATCACAATCATCTAGAGTAGTTAAGACCTCCTTAAGCAGGGCGGGGAAGGGGTTCTAACTTAAATTTAAAAGTCACGATATCAGTGTCTGCCTGCTGAGAAACTTTTCCTGAATCAGAAACTTCCCCTTCAGACAGGCCCTCCCTCACTGCTATACTCAGATTGATGTGAGGGAACAACTGATAAATTGTCCTCAGCGCTAACCTGCTCATCTTCTGTATTTAAAAACTGAGCAATCACGCTTTCTAGAATAGGATGGCAGTTTGGATAATAGATTTGCTATAGAGTTATCCATCACTGCAGTTAATTGCTGCATAGTAACCAGCATTGGCGCGCTAGATGTACTAGGTATCGCCTGCGCGGGCAAAACTGGTGTTGACACAGAAGGATAGGATGATGAACTATCCCCACTACCTTCACATGAAGAATCAACCTGGGCAATCTTATTAAATGTGACAGTACTGTCCTTACTTTGTTTGGACGTTATGACACAATTTGCACAAAACATTAATAGGGGGAACCACCTTGGCTTCCATACATACAGAACATAAGCTATCTGAAGGTACAGACATGTTAGACAGAATATGGCAGGCTAATAATGCAATAAAAACGTTTTTAAAGAAAAACGTTACTGTCTCTTTAAATAATAAACAAGCACACTTTATTTCTGAAAGTTTCAAAAACTATGAAGGCAATGTCCGATTTTTACAACATTTGCACCCCAGAGTCCTAATGCCTTGAAAGTATTGCACACCAAGTTTCAAGACTTTAACCCTTAAAATGAGCAAAACTGAGCTATTTGTTCAAATAAACAATTTTTTCACACAACAATCACTGCCACAGCCTTGCTGCAGCTTTTTACCTTCCCTTAGAGTGATTCAGCACTGAAATAAACCTTCCTGAGTCCGTTTTCTTTACCCACAGGACCCTCAAATGAAGCTGCATGCACTGCCAAGGAAATAAACTGCGCAATTGCGGCGCGAAAACGGGGCCTCCTTCATCTGCATTACCAGAGTGAAGGGGCCTTTCTGACTGAAGTAGTAGTCTAACTAGATGCCAGGCGAAAAAAACGTTCCCAAAAGTGCTTTTATAACACAAAAAACACTTTACATGTCCAATAAATCTGATATAAACCAATCGATTTAGCCCACAATAGTGTCAATCAGTATAGAGCCCATTTATAAGCCTTAATCTGTTATGAATCTAAGAAAATGGCTTACTGATCCCCTAAGGGAAAAACTGACAGTCTTCTAGCATTAACATGTCTTGTTAGAAATATGACTGATCGTACCTGAAGCAGATAAGTCTGCAAACTGTTCCCCCCAACTGAAGTTCTCTGGGCTCAACAGTCCTGCGTGGGAACAGCAATTGATTTTAGTTACTGCTGCTAAAATCATACTCCTCTTTTAACAGAAATCTTCTTCATTTTCTGTTGTAGAGTAAATAGTACAAACCGGCACTATTTTAAAATAACAAACTCTTGATAGAAGAAATAAAAAACTACAACTAACACCACAAACTCCTCACCATCCCTGTGGAGATGCTACTTGTACAGAGCGGCAAGGAGAATGACTGGGGGGCGGAGCCAGAGGGGGGGCTATATGGACAGCTCTTGCTGTGTGCTCTCCTTGCCATTCCCTGTAGGGGAGGAGAATATCCCACAAGTAAGGATGAAACCGTGGACCGGACACACCAATGTTGGAGAAATGACATGCTCTATTTGAATCATGAAAGTTTAATTTTCACTTGAGTGTCCCTTTAAGGGATTGGTGTTATATATTTAACTAACATTTTTAAAATACAAACAAAAACTATAAAAGCTTCAGCAATGTAATATCTTATTTTAAATTATAATTCAACTATGTCATCCCAGCTTTCTGCCCAAGAAATGAATTAGAGGAAATAAAAGCAATCCCATTTCATCTGTAAATCATTCACGTTCAAATAGTGCAACTGTTTATGCCAACGACAATGTTTCCCATTACCTGACAATCTTGCTGTGCATCACAAAAGGAGCCATTTTCTTCATGAGACAACTGCAACAGTGAAGCAATTGTCTTGTTAGAAAGATTTCCCATTCTCAATTGTCGTGGCAAGACTAATGACCATTTATCGTTGAGCCACTCTTTAGTACTAATCAGAATAAACTGTCTTAATATGTAATAAAGCACTAGTGGAAAAAAAATACTGTAAAAGAATCCTGCTAGTTGTTTCACTGCATTCTATTTTCTTCCTTTGGATGCTTACACTGTCAGTATAGAGTTCTTTATTAATGGGCAGAGACACCATTACTAGAGAACTTGAATTCAATACTCCCCAAAGGCACCAAACAGTTTTGAGTAACCTTGACACAAAAGTGCCTGGAATGCCATATGCAATATTCCACAAATTAAAAATAATGGGATAATATCTCCTCTCTACACTTCCCATTCATGAACTTATAGAAAATCCAGTAATCACCACTTGAACCCAAGTCTGCTGTCTCAAGTGTCACTCATATTCTAAGCTTTCGCCAAATCCTTTTCCCATCTATGCATCATGTCTTGATTTCTCCCTTTCCTTACCAAAAACACCACTAAAATATGAATACAATCAATTATCCTGCATCAAATAGATTACTGGAACATTCTCCTTAGCACGTTTCCCAGCTCCTGTTTATCCACTCTCTATCTTGAATGACGCATCCAGAATAATTCAGTTTACTCGAAAATCATCATCAGGTGTTCCTCTTTGTCGATCTCCGCAATGGCTCTTTTTTGCTACCGATTCAAATTCACACTAATTTACAAAGCTTTGGACAAGTTATCTCTACATAATCCCCTTAAAGGGACATGGAACCAAAAATGTTTTTTCATGATTCAGGTAGAAAATACAATTTTAAACAACTTTCTAATTTACCTCTATTAACTAATTTGTTTCATTCTCTTGGTGTCATTTGTTGAAGGAGCAGCAATGCCCTTCTTGTTTCTAACTGAAAACATGGGTGAGCCAATGACAATTGGTATATATATGCAGTCACCAATCAGCAGCTAGAACCTAGGTTCTTTGCTGCTCCTGAACGTGCCTAGATAAACATTTCAGCAAAGGATAGCAAGAGAAAGAAGGAAGCAAATAAAATTTAATAATAGAAGTAAATTGTAAAGTTGTTTACAATTGTATTCTCTATCTGAATCATGAAATAAAAATGTTGGGTTTAATGTCCCTTTAACCGTCCTCTGTGATCTTCCTATCACCTACATCTATCACGTTTCTCGTCTCTTTCCAAGACTTCACTTGTGCTGAACCTACTTTATGGAACTGTTTATGTCACTCTGTGAATTGCCTCCCACCTTTAAAAGCTCTTTAAAAATTCTTCTGTTCAGAGTTGTCTACCGATTTTTATCCTAATTGTTCATCATCCTCCCCCACCAATAAACCATTCTATAAGCTCAGTCAATCAACACCTTATCTTCACCCCTGACCTAAAGATTGTAAGTTATTTGTAGCAAGGCCCTTTTCGTCCTCCTGTTACATTGTCAAGTCTAAATTAAATTTATTGCATTTTCCAATGATCACAGAGCTGCAGAATGCTTTACAAATAATAACAATTTATGAGTCTTTAATGTTGTAATAGTTAGACATACAGAAATATTAGCTATGTAAATGGAAAGTCGTTTTGGGAATTCCTTAGCTACTGGAAATCATGAAACACAAATTGATTGAGTATTTTTAGAGTTTAAAGGGACATAATACCCATATGCTAAATCATTGGAAAGTGAAATTGATGCTGCATAACTGTAAAAAGATGAAAAGAAAATATCACCTGAACATCTATATGTAAAAAAAAGAAGATATTTTAACTTGAAATGTCTTCAACGCCAAACAGTAACAGTTCTGTGAACAGTCATTCTTCAGCTACTATCAGCTGCATGGTTTAAAAAAAATTGAAAGTGAAATCAAGTGAAACTTCCTTAAACTAAGGAGGGAAAACATAATTTATGTAAGAACTTACCTGATAAATTCATTTCTTTCATATTAACAAGAGTCCATGAGCTAGTGACGTATGGGATATACATTCCTACCAGGAGGGGCAAAGTTTCCCAAACCTTAAATGCCTATAAATACACCCCTCACCACACCCACAAATCAGTTTAACGAATAGCCAAGAAGTGGGGTGATAAGAAAAAAGTGCGAAGCATATGAAATAAGGAATTGGAATAATTGTGCTTTATACAAAAAAAATCATAACCACCACAAAAAAGGGTGGGCCTCATGGACTCTTGTTAATATGAAAGAAATGAATTTATCAGGTAAGTTCTTACATAAATTATGTTTTCTTTCATGTAATTAACAAGAGTCCATGAGCTAGTGACGTATGGGATAATGAATACCCAAGATGTGGATCTTTCCACACAAGAGTCACTAGAGAGGGAGGGATAAAATAAAGACAGCCAATTCCTGCTGAAAATAATCCACACCCAAAATAAAGTTTAATGAAAAACATAAGCAGAAGATTCAAACCGAAACCACTGCCTGAAGTACCTTTTCTACCAAAAACTGCTTCAGAAGAAGAGAATACATCAAAATGGTAGAATTTAGTAAAAGTATGCAAAGAGGACCAAGTCGCTGCTTTGCAAATCTGATCAACTGAAGCTTCATTCCTAAACGCCCAGGAAGTAGAAACTGACCTAGTAGAATGAGCTGTAATCCTCCGAGGCGGAGTCTTACCCGAATTAACATAGGCAAGATGAATTAAAGATTTCAACCAGGATGCCAAAGAAATGGCAGAAGCTTTCTGGCCTTTTCTAGAACCAGAAAAGATGACAAATAGACTAGAAGTCTTTCGGAAAGATTTAGTAGCTTCAACATAATATTTCAAAGCTCCAACAACATCCAAAGAATGTAACGATTTCTCCTTAGAATTCTTAGGATTAGGACATAATGAAGGAACCACGATTTCTCTACTAATGTTGTTGGAATTCACAACCTTAGGTAAAAATTCGAAAGAAGTTCGCAACACCGCCTTATCCTGATGAAAAATCAGAAAAGGAGACTCACAAGAAAGAGCAGATAATTCAGAAACTCTTCTGGCAGAAGAGATGGCCAAAAGGAACAAAACTTTCCAAGAAAGCAATTTAATGTCCAATGAATGCATAGGTTCAAACGGAGGAGCTTGAAGAGCTCCCAGAACCAAATTCAAACTCCATGGAGGAGAAATTGACTTAATGACAGGTTTTATACGAACCAAAGCTTGTACAAAACAATGAATATCAGGAAGAATAGCAATCTTTCTGTGAAAAAGAACAGAAAGAGCAGAGATTTGTCCTTTCAAGGAACTTGCGGACAAACCCTTATCTAAACCATCCTGAAGAAATTGTAATATTCTCGGAATTCTAAAAGAATACAAGAAAAATGATGAGTAAGGACACCAAGAAATATAAGTCTTCCAGACTCTATAATATATCTCTCTAGATACAGATTTACGAGCTTGTAACATAGTATCAATCACAGAGTCAGAGAAACCTCTTTGACTAAGAATCAAGCGTTCAATCTCCATACCTTTAAGTTTAAGGATTTCAGATCCGGATGGAAAAAAGGACCTTGCGACAGAAGGTCTGGTCTTAACGGAAGAGTCCATGGTTGGCAAGATGCCATCCGGACAAGATCCGCATACCAAAACCTTTGAGGCCATGCCGGAGCTATTAGCAGAACAAACGAGCATTCCCTCAGAATCTTGGAGATTACTCTTGGAAGAAGAACTAGAGGCGGAAAGATATAGGCAGGATGATACTTCCAAGGAAGTGATAATGCATCCACTGCCTCCGCCTGAGGATCCCGGGATCTGGACAGATACCTGGGAAGTTTCTTGTTTAGATGAGAGGCCATCAGATCTATCTCTGGAAGCCCCCACATTTGAACAATCTGAAGAAATACCTCTGGGTGAAGAGACCATTCGCCCGGATGCAACGTTTGGCGACTGAGATAATCCGCTTCCCAATTGTCTACACCTGGGATATGAACCGCAGAGATTAGACAGGAGCTGGATTCTGCCCAAACCAAAATTCGAGATACTTCTTTCATAGCCAGAGGACTGTGAGTCCCTCCTTGATGATTGATGTATGCCACAGTTGTGACATTGTCTGTCTGAAAATGAACGATTCTCTCTTCAGAAGAGGCCAAAACTGAAGAGCTCTGAAAATTGCACGGAGTTCCAAAATATTGATCGGTAATCTCACCTCCTGAGATTCCCAAACTCCCTGTGCCGTCAGAGATCCCCACACAGCTCCCCAACCTGTGAGACTTGCATCTGTTGAAATTACAGTCCAGGTCGGAAGAACAAAAGAAGCCCCCTGAATTAAACGATGGTGATCTGTCCACCACGTTAGAGAGTGTCGAACAATCGGTTTTAAAGATATTAATTGAGATATCTTCGTGTAATCCCTGCACCATTGGTTCAGCATACAGAGCTGAAGAGGTCGCATGTGAAAACGAGCAAAGGGGATCGCGTCCGATGCAGCAGTCATAAGACCTAGAATTTCCATGCATAAGGCTACCGAAGGGAATGATTGTGACTGAAGGTTTCGACAAGCTGTAATCAATTTTAGACGTCTCTTGTCTGTTAAAGACAGAGTCATGGACACTGAATCTATCTGGAAACCCAGAAAGGTTACCCTTGTTTGAGGAATCAAAGAACTTTTTGGTAAATTGATCCTCCAACCATGATCTTGAAGAAACAACACAAGTCGATTCGTATGAGACTCTGCTAAATGTAAAGACTGAGCAAGTACCAAGATATCGTCCAAATAAGGAAATACCACAATACCCTGTTCTCTGATTACAGACAGAAGGGCACCTAGAATCTTTGTGAAAATTCATGGAGCTGTAGCAAGGCCAAACGGTAGAGCCACAAATTGGTAATGCTTGTCTAGAAAAGAGAATCTCAGGAACTGAAAATGATCTGGATGAATCGGAATATGCAGATATGCATCCTGTAAATCTATTGTGGACATATAATTCCCTTGCTGAACAAAAGGCAATATAGTCCTTACAGTTACCATCTTGAACGTTGGTATCCTTACATAACGATTCAATAATTTTAGATCCAGAACTGGTCTGAAGGAATTCTCCTTCTTTGGTACAATGAAGAGATTTGAATAAAACCCCATCCCCTGTTCCGGAACTGGAACTGGCATAATTACTCCAGCCAACTCTAGATCTGAAACACAATTCAGAAATGCTTGAGCTTTCACTGGATTTACTGGGACACGGGAAAGAAAAAATCTCTTTGCAGGAGGTCTCATCTTGAAACCAATTCTGTACCCTTCTGAAACAATGCTCTGAATCCAAAGATTGTGAACAGAATTGATCCAAATTTCTTTGAAAAAACGTAACCTGCCCCCTACCAGCTGAACTGGAATGAGGGCCGTACCTTCATGTGAACTTAGAAGCAGGCTTTGCCTTTCTAGCAGGCTTGGATTTATTCCAGACTGGAGATGGTTTCCAAACTGAAACTGCTCCTGAGGACGAAGGATCAGGCTTTTGTTCTTTGTTGAAACGAAAGGAACGAAAACGATTGTTAGCCCTGTTTTTACCTTTAGATTTTTTATCCTGTGGTAAAAAAGTTCCTTTCCCACCAGTAACAGTTGAAATAATAGAATCCAACTGAGAACCAAATAATTTGTTTCCCTGGAAAGAAATGGAAAGTAGAGTTGATTTAGAAGCCATATCAGCATTCCAAGTCTTAAGCCATAAAGCTCTTCTGGCTAAGATAGCTAGAGACATAAACCTAACATCAACTCTAATAATATCAAAAATGGCATCACAGATAAAATTATTAGCATGCTGAAGAAGAATAATAATATCATGAGAATCACGATTTGCTACTTGTTGCGCTAGGGTTTCCAACCAAAAGGTTGAAGCTGCAGCAACATCAGCCAATGATATAGCAGGTCTAAGAAGATTACCTGAACACAGATAAGCTGATCTTAGAAAGGATTCAATTTTTCTATCTAAAGGATCCTTAAACGAGGTACCATCTGACGTAGGAATGGTAGTACGTTTAGCAAGGGTAGAAATAGCCCCATCAACTTTAGGGATTTTGTCCCAAAATTCTAACCTGTCAGGCGGAACAGGATATAATTGCTTAAAACGTTTAGAAGGAGTAAATGAATTACCCAATTTATCCCATTCTTTGGAATCACTGCAGAAATAGCATTAGGAACAGGAAAAACTTCTGGAATAACCGCAGGAGCTTTAAAAACCTTATCCAAACGTATAGAATTAGTATCAAGAGGACTAGAATCCTCTATTTCTAAAGCAATTAGTACTTCTTTAAGTAAAGAGCGAATAAATTCCATCTTAAATAAATATGAAGATTTATCAGCATCAATCTCTGAGATAGAATCCTCTGAACCAGAAGAGTCCAAAGAATCAGAAACAGAATTTATGTTTACCTGATAAATTACTTTCTCCAACGGTGTGTCCGGTCCACGGCGTCATCCTTACTTGTGGGATATTCTCTTCCCCAACAGGAAATGGCAAAGAGCCCAGCAAAGCTGGTCACATGATCCCTCCTAGGCTCCGCCTACCCCAGTCATTCGACCGACGTTAAGGAGGAATATTTGCATAGGAGAAACCATATGGTACCGTGGTGACTGTAGTTAAAGAAAATAAATCATCAGACCTGATTAAAAATCCAGGGCGGGCCGTGGACCGGACACACCGTTGGAGAAAGTAATTTATCAGGTAAACATAAATTCTGTTTTCTCCAACATAGGTGTGTCCGGTCCACGGCGTCATCCTTACTTGTGGGAACCAATACCAAAGCTTTAGGACACGGATGAAGGGAGGGAGCAAATCAGGTCACCTAAATGGAAGGCACCACGGCTTGCAAAACCTTTCTCCCAAAAATAGCCTCAGAAGAAGCAAAAGTATCAAACTTGTAAAATTTGGTAAAAGTGTGCAGTGAAGACCAAGTCGCTGCCCTACATATCTGATCAACAGAAGCCTCGTTCTTGAAGGCCCATGTGGAAGCCACAGCCCTAGTGGAATGAGCTGTGATTCTTTCAGGAGGCTGCCGTCCGGCAGTCTCGTAAGCCAATCTGATGATGCTTTTAATCCAAAAAGAGAGAGAGGTAGAAGTTGCTTTTTGACCTCTCCTTTTACCGGAATAAACAACAAACAAGGAAGATGTTTGTCTAAAATCCTTGGTAGCATCTAAATAGAATTTTAGAGCACGAACAACATCCAAATTGTGCAACAAACGTTCCTTCTTTGAAACTGGTTTCGGACACAGAGAAGGTACGATAATCTCCTGGTTAATGTTTTTGTTAGAAACAACCTTTGGAAGAAAACCAGGTTTAGTACGTAAAACCACCTTATCTGCATGGAACACCAGATAAGGAGGAGAACACTGCAGAGCAGATAATTCTGAAACTCTTCTGGCAGAAGAAATTGCAACTAAAAACAAAACTTTCCAAGATAATAATTTAATATCAACGGAATGCAAGGGTTCAAACGGAACCCCCTGAAGAACTGAAAGAACTAAATTGAGACTCCAAGGAGGAGTCAAAGGTTTGTAAACAGGCTTGATTCTAACCAGAGCCTGAACAAAAGCTTGAACATCTTGCACAGCTGCCAGCTTTTTGTGAAGTAACACCGACAAGGCAGAAATCTGTCCCTTCAGGGAACTTGCAGATAATCCTTTTTCCAATCCTTCTTGAAGGAAGGATAGAATCCTAGGAATCTTAACCTTGTCCCAAGGGAATCCTTTAGATTCACACCAACAGATATATTTTTTCCAAATTTTGTGGTAAATCTTTCTAGTTACAGGCTTTCTGGCCTGAACAAGAGTATCGATAACAGAATCTGAGAATCCTCGCTTCGATAAAATCAAGCGTTCAATCTCCAAGCAGTCAGCTGGAGTGAAACCAGATTCGGATGTTCGAACGGACCCTGAACAAGAAGGTCTCGTCTCAAAGGTAGCTTCCAAGGTGGAGCCGATGACATATTCACCAGATCTGCATACCAAGTCCTGCGTGGCCACGCAGGAGCTATCAAGATCACCGACGCCCTCTCCTGATTGATCCTGGCTACCAGCCTGGGGATGAGAGGAAATGGCGGGAACACATAAGCTAGTTTGAAGGTCCAAGGTGCTACTAGTGCATCCACTAGAGCCGCCTTGGGATCCCTGGATCTGGACCCGTAGCAAGGAACTTTGAAGTTCTGACGAGAGGCCATCAGATCCATGTCTGGAATGCCCCACAGCCGAGTGACTTGGGCAAAGATTTCCGGATGGAGTTCCCACTCCCCCGGATGCAATGTCTGACGACTCAGAAAATCCGCTTCCCAATTTTCCACTCCTGGGATGTGGATAGCAGACAGGTGGCAGGAGTGAGACTCCGCCCATAGAATGATTTTGGTCACTTCTTCCATCGCTAGGGAACTCCTTGTTCCCCCCTGATGGTTGATGTACGCAACAGTTGTCATGTTGTCTGATTGAAACCGTATGAACTTGGTCCACGCTAGCTGAGGCCAAGCCTTGAGAGCATTGAATATCGCTCTCAGTTCCAGAATATTTATCGGTAGAAGAGATTCTTCCCGAGACCAAAGACCCTGAGCTTTCAGGGATCCCCAGACCGCGCCCCAGCCCATCAGACTGGCGTCGGTCGTGACAATGACCCTTAAAAGTATTGCACACCAAATTTGGAAGCTTTAACCCTTAAAATAACGGAACCGGAGCCGTTTTAAGCTTTAACCCCTTTACAGTCCCTGGTATCTGCTTTGCTGAGACCCAACCAAGCCCAAAGGGGAATACGATACCAAATGACGCCTTCAGAAAGTCTTTTCTAAGTATCAGAGCTCCTCTCACATGCGACTGCATGCCATGCCTCTCAAAAACAAGTGCGCCACACCGGCGCGAAAATGAGGCTCTGCTTAAGCTTTGGGAAAGCCCCTAAGGAATAAGGTGTCTAATACAGTGCCTGCCGATATTATTATATCAAAATACCCAGATAAAATGATTCCTCAAGGCTAAATATGTGTTAATAATGAATCGATTTAGCCCAGAAAAAGTCTACAGTCTTAATAAGCCTTTGTGAAGCCCTTATTTACGATCGTAATAAACATGGCTTACCGGATCCCATAGGGAAAATGACAGCTTCCAGCATTACATCGTCTTGTTAGAATGTGTCATACCTCAAGCAGTAAGAGACTGCACACTGTTCCCCCAACTGAAGTTAATTGCTCTCAACAGTCCTGTGTGGAACAGCCATGGATTTTAGTTACGGTTGCTAAAATCATTTTCCTCATACAAACAGAAATCTTCATCTCTTTTCTGTTTCTGAGTAAATAGTACATACCAGCACTATTTCAAAATAACAAACTCTTGATTGAATAATAAAAACTACAGTTAAACACTAAAAAACTCTAAGCCATCTCCGTGGAGATGTTGCCTGTACAACGGCAAAGAGAATGACTGGGGTAGGCGGAGCCTAGGAGGGATCATGTGACCAGCTTTGCTGGGCTCTTTGCCATTTCCTGTTGGGGAAGAGAATATCCCACAAGTAAGGATGACGCCGTGGACCGGACACACCTATGTTGGAGAAATGATGGTGCTCATTTAAAAATTCATCTGTAGAGAGAGAAGATTTAAAAGACTTTTTACGTTTACTAGAAGGAGAAATAACAGACAAAGCCTTCTTTATGGATTCAGAAACAAAATCTCTTATGTTATCAGGAACATTCTGCACCTTAGATGTTGAGAGAACTGCAACAGGCAATGGTACATTACTAAAGGAAATATTATCTGCTTTAACAAGTTTGTCATGACAATTATTACAAACAACAGCTGGAGGAATAGCTACCAAAAATTTACAGCAGATACACTTAGCTTTGGTAGATCCAGCAGGCAGTGATTTTCCTGTAGTATCTTCTGGCTCAGATGCAACGTGAGACATCTTGCAATATGTAAGAGAAAAAACAACATATAAAGCAAAATAGATCAAATTCCTTATAAGACAGTTTCAGGAATGGGAAAGAATGCCAAATATCAAGCTTCTAGCAACCAGAAGCAAATGAAAAATGAGACTGAAATAATGTGGAGACAAAAAGCGACGCCCATATTTTTTAGCGCCAAATAAGACGCCCACATTATTTGGCGCCTAAATGCTTCTGGCGCCAAAAATGACGCCACATCCGGAACGCCGACATTTTTGGCGCAAAATAACGTCAAAAAAATGACGTAACTTCCGGCGACACGTATGACGCCGGAAACAGAAAAGAATTTTTGCGCCAAAAAAGTCCGCGCCAAGAATGACGCAATAAAATGAAGCATTTTCAGCCCCCGCGAGCCTAACAGCCCACAGGGAAAAAAGTCAAATTTTTGAGGTAAGAAAAATATGATAATTCAATGCATAATCCCAAATATGAAACTGACTGTCTGAAAATAAGGAAAGTTGAACATTCTGAGTCAAGGCAAATAAATGTTTGAATACATATATTTAGAACTTTATAAATAAAGTGCCCAACCATAGCTTAGAGTGTCACAGAAAATAAGACTTACTTACCCCAGGACACTCATCTACATGTTTGTAGAAAGCCAAACCAGTACTGAAACGAGAATCAGTAGAGGTAATGGTAAATATAAGAGTATATCGTCGATCTGAAAAGGGAGGTAAGAGATGAATCTCTACGACCGATAACAGAGAACCTTATGAAATAGACCCCGTAGAAGGAGATCACTGCATTCAATAGGCAATACTCTCTTCACATCCCTCTGACATTCACTGCACGCTGAGAGGAAAACCGGGCTCCAACTTGCTGCGGAGCGCATATCAACGTAGAATCTAGCACAAACTTACTTCACCACCTCCCTTGGAGGCAAAGTTTGTAAAACTGATTTGTGGGTGTGGTGAGGGGTGTATTTATAGGCATTTTAAGGTTTGGGAAACTTTGCCCCCCCTGGTAGGAATGTATATCCCATACGTCACTAGCTCATGGACTCTTGTTAATTACATGAAAGAAATAACATGACTGTGCCTACACATGCCAGATGCACACTCCTTTGCAAGTCCTGGGACTAGCATCCTGATTGGCTGTTTAAAGTCCCTTTACAATGAGGTGTGGCTACTGAGGAAATTTTGAGGTAAAATATCTTCCTTTTCTACATAGAGATTTTCAGGTGATATTTTCTAGTCAGCTTTTTACAGCTATGCCGCATTACTTTCAAGTACTTCAACATTTGGGTATCGTGTCTCTTTAAGTGATTAAAAAAGATTAAAGTTTTCATTTTCTCTATATCCTTACAACTAAAACCATTAGCTGAAACTACAACCAAAACAATTACACAATTCTTTATAGCATTTTATATTCAGATCGATTGTATTGTTTAGTATGTGCTTACTTTTGTATGGTGAAAAAAACAAGCAGTGGATGCAGCAAAAAAACAAAAAGGTTTAAAAGGCACTTTAATTAATATATGTTGAGCAAGCTCAATTAAAGCAAAACCCTGAGAGACCTGCAGCAGCTTCCTGTTTGATTGGGAACTTAAAACTTTGGCAATATTATTTTTCCCATTCAGTTTTCTAGGTTTTTTAATAGTAATTTTAGGCAACTTTTTAAATTTACTCCTATTATCAAATTATCTTTGTTTTCTTGGTATCTTTATTTGAAAAAGCAGGAATGAAAGCTTTGAAGCCGGATCATTTTTGGTTCAACACCCTGGATAGTGATTGCTGGTTGGTGGCTACATTTAGCCATCCAATCAGCAATGATTAACCCAAGTGCTGAACCTAAAATGGTCCGGCTTCTAAGCTTTCATTCCTGCTTTTTCAAATAAAGATACAGAGAGAACGAAGAAAAATTGATAATAGGAGTAAATTAGAAAGTGGCTTAAAATTGCATACTCTATCTGAACCATGAAAGAAAGAAATTTTGGTTCAGGGTCCCTTTAATGCAATCCAAATTTATACCTGAAAATCAGGGCCTAAAGTTAAACAGTCTGGGAAAAAAAGCTTGCATTAAAGGTATAGTAAATACTTTGTAATTACAAGATACTCATGTTGTGTTGCTATAGAATAACATACCAGCCAAGTCTTTATGTGCTTGAAACAATTAACAACCTTTTTTTTTTACTGCAATTATTTTTCAAACTCCACCCACCATTTGCGATTATATAGTTAGAATAAAGTGCATTGTTTTGAATCTGTTATCTGATAAAGCCAACTAGGGGCAGCTATGTAGCAGAGTTTGTCTTGATTAGTCAGCAAGTACATTTCAAGTTCTGAGAATTTGAAATTGCTCAATTTTCAGAGCTAAATTACATGAAATGGGACAACAAATATTGAAAATATATTGCAAAGTTGCTTAATTACATATAACTAAGTATTTTATGTAAAAACTCCATTAATGATGGTAGCCTTTCTCTTTGTATAAACAGATCTGGAATGTTAGCAATATTTTAGATAGAGTTTAATTCGTCAGTTGTAATGAAGATGTGCTATAACTTACTTTTTAATGTAGCTTTTAATTTCTAATACCCTGCGCTCCCGCCGCCCACTTCAAAAGTTGTTTTTTTTGTGAGCCAATGGTTTGAATTGTTAAGCAATTAACGCTCTAGCTGCAAGAAAAGTGCTGTATGGCTAGAGCGCTGATTGGAGAATATTTCAAACCATTAACTCACAAAAAAAAAATATTTTTGAAGGGGGCGGCGGAAGCGAGGGGTATTAGAATTTCAATGCTACATTAAAATGTAAGTTATAGCGCATCTTCATTACAACTGATGAATTAAACTTCACTTAAAGGGATAGTCTACTTGTAAATATCTATTGTTTAAAAAGATAGATAATCCCTTTATTACCCACACTTTTTACCTCTGTGATTACCTTGTATCGGAGCCTTTGCAGACTGCCCCCCTTATCTCAGTTATTTTGACAGACATACATTTTAGCCAATCGGTGCTGACACACATGAGCCACCTAGGTTTAGCTTTCAACAAATAATACCAAAAGAACAAAGCAAATTTAATGAAAAAGTAAATTGGAAAGTTGTTTAAAATCACATGCTCTATCTGAATCATGAAAGTTTAATTTTGACTAGACTGTCCCCTTAAAATATCACTAACATTATAGATCTGATTATACAAAGGGCAAAGTTTACCATCACTTGAAGTTCCGAAACATTAAAGGGACATGAAATCCATTTTTCATAAATCAGAGTGTATTAAATTTGTAATTTTCTTTTTAAAATGTTGTTCTAATTTCAAATATGCTATATTCTCACAGTATTCTTTGCTGAAGAGCATACCTAGGTAGGTAGCATGCACATGACTAGAGCATGTATTGACAGACATTTTTGTAACCAATGCTGCCATCTAGTGCTCATCCAATGTTATAACTTTGTTAAAATCATCCTTGTAAAACTGCTGCCAGGTGCTATGTACATGCTTTTGAGAGAACAAAGAATCCTAAGAGAAATACATGTAATAATAGAAATAAATTGGATTTTTTTTTTACAATTATACCCTATCGGAATCTTCAAACAAACTTTTTTTGTTTCATGTCTCTATAAGATCATGAAAATGCCAAAATAAAACTGCAATGAAATAATATATTACATTATTTGGGGTAGGGACGACTAACTTTTGAATCATCATGCTTTATAATGTTTGATTAGGAATTTAAACTCTGGCATTGATGTTTATATGTCCAGTTTTTTATATGTTCAGTTTTTTATATGTTCAGTTTTTTTATATGTTCAGTTTTTTATATGTCCAGTTTTTTTTATATGTCCAGTTTTTTTATATGTCCAGTTTTTTTAAGTCCATGGGTTTTAGTTGAATGTAAAAGGCCTCCTGTGTCTCAATACATTACAAATATGGAGCAGAACATAATTAGTGACAGTAAAACCACTTCTGTTTATGTTGAAGTTATTTGTACGATACTGGCAGCCATGGGGTAAAATACTGATCTGTTTTGAAAAATATACCTGTTGGATCAAGAGTGGTGGCATCTACCATTATGTTCCATCACCTAGAGATGGTCCAGTATTTTGTGGTGGATAGCTGGCAATCCTATGTGTGTATGTGTATGTATGTGTCTGTATTTATGTATGTGGGTATGTATGTATGGGTATGTATGTATGTGTTTATGTGCGTGTGTGTGTATGTATGTGTCTGTATTTATGTATGTGGGTATGTATGTATGGGTATGTATGTATGTGTTTATGTGCGTGTGTGTGTATGTATGTGTCTGTATTTATGTATGTGGGTATGTATGTATGGGTATGTATGTATGTGTTTATGTGCGTGTGTGTGTATGTATGTATGTGTGTGTATGTATATGTATGGGTATGTATATATGTGTTCATGCGTGTGTGTATGTATGTATGTATGCGTGTGTGTGTATGTATGTATGGGTGTGTATGTATATGTATGGATGTATGTATGCGCGTGTGTGTATGTATGTATAGGTGTGTATGTATGTGTGTATGTATGTATGTGTTTATGCGTGTGTGTATGTATGTATGTGTGTATGTATGTATGGGTGTGTATGTATGTGTGTGTGTTTGTGTATGTATGTGTTTATGCGTGTGTGTATGTATGGGTGTATGTATGGATGTGTATGTATGTGTTTATGCGTGTGTGTGTATGTATGGGTGTATGTATGGATGTGTATGTATGTGTTTATGCGTGTGTGTATGCGTGTATGGGTGTATGCATGTGTGTGCGTATGTGTGTATAAGTTTATGTATGTGTATCCGCGTATGCATGTGTGTGTTGGTATGCGTATGTATGCATGTATGGGTGTATTTATGTGTGTATATGTATGTGTGCATATGTGTGTGCGTGTATGTATGTGTGTGTGTATGTATATATGTGTGTGTATGTGTTTGTGCATGGGTGTGTGTGCATATGTATGTGTGTGTGTATGAGTCTATGTATGTGTATGCGTGTATGTGCATGTGTGTGTGTTGTTTGTATAATATACTCAATGACAAATAAACTTTGGGTGACAAATAGGTTAAGAAACCATTAACTATTATGATTAGAAAAACAAAACTTGGAATGTACAAGCTACCCCAACCCCAAAACATACCCAAGATAGGAGTAAGGCTGTAGTGCACACTCAATGAATATACAAACTATGTAAAGATGCCAACAGTACGCCTGGAGAAGGAATTTACAATATGTGGAATATAGAGGCAAATAGTGCAGATGAAAATGACATGAGTATATACCCCAAAATATACTATGCACCCTCTGCAAACAAACCAGAAAGTGGACCCCCAGAGAGTAATTAGCCCCTAGAACCTTGTGAGCCACCAAGAGGAAAACACGTATGATGCCTGCATGTTGGAACCAAATCTGGCTATGCATAAGAATCATTGAGGTCAGGAGAGGTCTAATCTATTGTAAAAACAGTAATTTAAACTGTTAGGGGTTTTAATGTTTTTTTCTTCAACTTTAAAAAAAGCAAAAAAATGAGTCTTCATACTGGAGCAAAAGCAAAAAAATTACACCACATTATTCTAAATACGAGAGAAAAGATACAAAAGATCTCTTGCAACTTCCACCTGTTCCAAGTAGGCCCTTCTCATACCCATAAGTTCTGCATATGAAATCATTAGAAAAACTCAAAATAGTCCAAATGATCCAATATTAAATAAGACTTAAATATCTCAAATATCGCAAAATTGTATTACAGACCTTTCAAAGAGCTATTGTGTATGTGAGAATGACAAACATAATGGGTTTGATGCTCTTTCTCATTCAGAGGGAAATTGCCTGGTATTTTAGTATCAGACTTATGTACTATAGGTTATTTCTCCTCTGTGAAAGAAATAGGGGTAGATGTATTGAGCAGTGGATGCAGCTTCCTACCACCATCGTTTTAAGCTTGCCTGAAACGTAACTGCTGCTCCTTAACTTTTCCGTCACCTTTTAGGTGGCGGCCTGAAATTATCCTGATCCGATCTGGATGATTGACACCCCCTGCTAATGGCCGATTGGCCGCCGGCGAGCAGGGGGCGGCATTGCACAAGCATTTCACTAGAAATACTTGTGCAACGATAAATGCAGACAACGTATGCTATAAGCATTTAGCGAGGTCAAGCGGACATGACTCGCCTCTTAGAAAATCTACCCCATAATGTTGATTCTCCGTTCAATGCATCTCTAACTATGCTTAGTTCAAATTACATTTAAGTTTTATCGTCATCACTCCCACACAAACAGATTTGTCTATTGTGCTTACACAGTAGAAATCTTTTCTAGCAAATCACAACGTTTAATCTTAGACTACACTTCATACCAAGGAACAAGAATGCTCTTAAATGGCAATATTATTCCCCCAAATTAGGGCAAGTGGAGCGCTAATTTATCTTGCGCCTGTAAATTGGCAAATTTGCCCATTTACGTGCGTGCGATAAACAACCAGCTATTACAAGTGCCTTATAGTTTTTTATTTAAAAAAGTAGCATAAAAAACAACTGCACAAAGAAGTTTTTAGAGGTTAAAAGTGGCGGTGTGGGTTGTTAGAAAAAAAAAAGGCACTGAAAAGTGCCTTTACATTGCGGTCTATGGGGAACTGTGTGTTCCCTGTTAATATATGTATATGCTTATATACATATATATTTATGTATATCACATATTAACACATAAGTATATAGGTATACAATCATATATATATACATTTTTAACATTTGCTGCCCATTGCTGCATGACTTACCCCCTTTGCTGTGCTAGAGAACAAGGCTCCCAATAGAGTCTATGGGAGCACACTATCGTGAGTGCAATGCTTCCATGCAATTTATGTGCACTGGTATTACTAAGTGAAGTGCAAATATCGCTTTCGCAGAAGCAATATTTTGCTCTCCACTTCTAATCTAGCCCTTAATGTTCTTATCACATGTAAAACTGTATCCATATCCATAGCACTACTGAAACTAGGAATACATTTATCATACACAACATACCTGTATCTGATTGATGAAAACCAAAGTAGCTTAGCAGTTTTAGAAGTAGTTTTTCTTCTATTTGAACAGTAAATTTTTGTGACGTGATCATTAAGTGCTAGAATGAAAAGAAAACAAAGATCACTTTTACCTTGAATACAGGGATACGAAAGATATTACATATATAGCCCTATGATATTTATTAAACTAAAGAGTATTATTATCATCATCAGTTATTTGTAGAGTGCCAACAGATTCTGTAGAATAACTAGTAAATCTGCCCACCAGCAAAATTACAGATGAATTACCAGGTTATGAATCTCAGCCCACTTCTCTAATGCCACTTTCCCACTCCTTTTATTTTATTTTTTACTTTTCCAGTTATTTTAACTTGCAATTTAAAAGAGGAAAATGGTGAAAATATTTAGAGCCGAATTACAAGTGGAATGCAAACGTTTGTGCGCAAGCGATAAGGGGTTTATCGCAGGTGTTTGTGCTCATCGGGCTTACTGCTGGTATTACGAGTTGAAAGCAAATGCGAGCGCTTAAGCGCAATCAAGATTTACGCTAGAATTATTACCGCAACTTCAGAGCTGTTTCGCTAAACAAAAAAGTGTTACAAAACACATAAAAAACATTACAAAGTAGAGTTACACTCAAAACACCATCTAATACAAATTATTTTAAAAAATATTGCACACAAAAGTTTTAAGGGCTCAAATATATGAGGTCTCAGGCAAAGGGCTTTAACATAGAGATGCATACATATACATGTCTAAAGATGGATATGTATGTATATTTATATGTCTATATATGTGAACATATGTATTTATGTGTGTATATATGTATTTACAGAAATATATATATATATAAATATACACACACACACATATAAACACATAAATATATATACACATATATAGACATATATATACATAAGCGCATTGCAGCCCTTTGCAGTTAAGTATATGAAAACATGAAAAAAACATTTATGCAATATTGATATTTAATAAAGTGTTAAACTGTGTATTTACTGTAAATATTTAACATTTCAATGTTCTGCACATAGCAGAATATGCTCTATATATTTCTAAATAGATATTCCTATATATCTATACCTATGTATAATTATATATATATATATATATATATATATATATAGGTATAGATATATATTGTACAAAAATCCCATCAGATATATGTAGAAATATGTATTTATGAATAAATAAAACATATTCTATTATGTGACGAACAGGGTTTGCGCAAGCGTAGGGTGTTGGGCTTCTTTTCACTCTTTTTCTCTCCCTTGACTTCTATGGGAGAATACGCAAATGCGCGCGAGCAAAAAGAAAATTTATGCTTACCTGAAATATTTTTTTTTTTTTTACACGATGAGTCCACGGATCATCTTGATTACTAATGGGATATTCACCTCCTGGTCAGCAGGAGGAGGCAAAGAGCACCACAGCAGAGCTGTTAAATAGCTCCTCCCTTCCCTCCCACTCCAGTCATTCGACCAAAGTTAGGAAGAGAAAGGAAAAGTCAAGGTGCAAAGGTGTCTGAAGTTTACAAAAACCCACAACCTGTCTAAAAGAACAGGGCGGGCCGTGGACTCATCGTGTCAAAAAAGAAATAAATTTATCAGGTAAGCATAAATTTTCTTTTCTTTTTTAAGACACGAGTCCACGGATCATCTTAATTACTAATGGGATTCAATACCCAAGCTAGAGTACACAGATAATACGGGAGGGATAAGACAGGAAACCTAAACGGAAGGCACCACTGCTTGAAGAACCTTTCTTCCAAAAACGGCCTCAGCCGAGGCAAAAGTGTCAAATTTGTAGAATTTTGAAAAAGTGTGAAGAGAAGACAAAGTTGCAGCCTTGCAAATCTGTTCTACAGAAGCTACATTTTTGGACGCCCATGAGGAAGCAACAGCCCTCATGGAATGAGCCATAACTCTCTCTGGAGGCTGCTGTCCAGCAGTCTCAAATGCAAAACATATACTCTTCAGCCAAAAAGAAAGAGAAGTAGCCTGCAGGTAAAAACTTTAAAGCATGGACCACGTCCAAATTGAACAGGAGCCGATTAGGACACAAGAAAAGAACAACAATCTCCTGATTAATGTTCCGATCAGAAACAACCTTAGGAAGAAATCCTAAGTTAGTACGCAAAACTACCTTATCTGAATAGAAGTAAGATAAGGAGACTCATACTGAAATGCCAAGAGCTCTGAGAGTTCTGACACTCTCCGAGCAGAAGAAATAGCAATAAGAAATAAAACTTTCCAAGATAACTCAATATCTAAAGGAAGGAATAGGCTCAAACAGAGCCCCTTGAAGAACTCTGAAAACAAAATTCAGACTCCATGGAGGAGTAACTGGTATGAACACAGGCCTGATCCTGACCAAGGCCTGACAAAATGATTGTACATCTGGGACAGCTACCAGACGTTTGCGTAACAAAATAGAGAAAGACAGAGTTTTTACCCGTTAGGGAACTTGACGATAAATCTTCCTCTAAACCCTCTTGGAGAAAAGAGAAAATTCTAGGAATCCTATCTACTCCATGAGTAGTCCATGGATTCACACCAAAATAGATATTTATGCCATATCTTATGATAAATTTGACTAATAACAGGCTTTCGAGCTTGAATCATGGTCACAATGACCGAGTCAGAAAAACCCCGCTTGGATAATAAGTGTTCAATCTCCAAGCAGTCAGTTTCAGATAAACCAGATTTGGGTGAAGGAGGGGCCCGAGAATTAGAAGGTCCTTCCTCAACGAAAGTATCCATGGTGGCAGAGATGACATGTCCACCAGATCTGCATACCAAATCCTACAAGGCGAAGTCGGTGCTATGAGGATCACCGAAGCCCTCTCCTGCTTGATTCGAGCAATGGCCCCAGGAAGAAAAGCAAACGGAGGAAAAAGCTGGAGAACACTTCTGGATGGAGTTCCCACTCCCCTGGATGAAAGGACTGCCAGCGCAGGAAATCCGCCTCCCAAATGATCCACCCCTGGGATGTAGCTCGCCAACAGGCAGTAAGCATGGGCCTCCGCCCACTGAACTATTTTGGATACCTCTGTCATCGCTAAGGAACTCCTCGTTCCTCCCTGATGATTGATATAAGCCACTGACGTCATTTCGATCGACTGGAACCTGATAAACTGGACCGAGGCTAACTGAGGCTAGGCCAAAAGAACATGGTAGATCGTTCTCAGCTCCAGAATGTTTATAGGAAAAAAAGACTCTGGCTGAGTCCAAACCCCCTGAGCCCTTAGGGAGCCCCAGACTGCTCCCCACCCTAGAAGGCTGGCGTCTGTTGTCACAAACACCCAAGAAGGTCTGCAAAAGCAGGTTCCATGGGAGAGATGATCCAGAGACAACCACCATTGAAGAGAATCCCTTGTCTCCTGCTCCAGTAGTATTCAAGGAGACAAAACTGTATAATCTCCGATCAATTGCCTTAGCATGTTTAACTGCAGAGGTCTGAGATGGAACCGAGCAAACAGGATGATGTCCATTGCCGCTACCATCAGTCCGATTACCTCCATGCACTGAGCCACTGAAGGCAGAGGAGTGGACTGAATGACTAAACAAGTATTGATAATCTCTGAATTCCTGACATCCTGTCAGAAAAATTTTCATTGATATGGAATCTATAATGGTTCCCAAGAAAGTTACCCTTGTGCATGGGACTAAGGAACTCTATTCCAAATTTACCTTCCACCCGTAAAGGCCACAGGAAGGATAACACCAAGTCTGTGTGAAATCTTGCTAGCTGTAAGGATGGCGCCTGGACTAGAATGTCGTCCAGATAGGACGCCACTGCAATGCCCCGTAACCGAAGCACCACCAACAGCGCTCCCAGAGCCTTCGTGAAAACTCTGAGAGCTGAGGCAAGAACGAAAGGAAAGAGCCACGAACTAGAAGCGTTTGACCAACTAGTGAATGGCACATGAAGATACGCATCCTTTAAATCCACTGTTGTCATAAATTGACTCTCTTGGATCAAGGGAAGAATGGAACTAATAGTTGCCATCTTGAAGGACGGTACACTAAGAAAATCTGTTTAGACCCTTGAGATCTAAAAAGTGGTCTGAAGGTTCCCTCTTTTTTTGGGAACCACAAACCGATTGGTATAAAAAAAAACAACCCAGATCCAGTACCTGTATTGGAACTGGAACAATCATTCCCAGATCTGAGATGTCTCTTACGCAGTGTAAGAACAACTTTCTTTTTGTCTGATCTGCAGATAATCTTGAAAGCAAAAACCTGTGAGCGAATGAAAGTCTGCCCCCTACAAGATCCGATCTATCTATTTGGATTTTTTTTTTTTTTAAATTTCAAAGGAGATTATTTCCGTCAAGCCAGGTTCCAACAAGGTCTTCCCCTTGTAATGAATCGTTAAAAGCTTAGACTTAGAGCATACATCCATAGAACAAGGCTCTAACCATAAGGCTCTGTGAGCTGGAACAGAGAAACCTGAACCTATGCTCCCATTTTGATAACTTGAAGGGAAGAATTTGAAATAAAGGAATTAGCCAATTTAAAAGCCTTTATCCTATCTTGGATTTGATCCAGGGGAGTTTCTGACTTAATAGCATCAGACAACGCATCAAACCAATATGCGGTCGCATTAGTGACGGTAGTAAAGTACACAGCTGGATGCCATTGTAAGCCCTGGTGTACATCCCTTTTCTAATTTTCGTCCATAGGACCTTTGAAAAATCCAGCTATCCTCTAAGGGTATAGTAGTTATCTTAGCTAAGCTGGAAACTACTCCTTTCACCCTAGGGAATGTTCACCCAGCCTCCTTAGCTGAGTCGGCTATGGGATTTCTTTAATATAGGGAATGCGGCCTTTTCCATTCCTTATAACTTACTGGACGCACTAGGATAGATTACACCGGTATAGTCGGAGTCGTCCAGGGTAGATAAAAACTCCTAAAGTACCAAATGGAGGTGTTAAAGCTAAAGAACTAAAAGAAAAACAACCTCAGGATTAAATAAAGATATTATTAATCTGAGACTGAGAATTTTCTCTCATATAATGCCGAAGTATCTTCCTCTAACAAGGAAGAATCATTTGGAATAGCAACTACTGAATCCATCGCCTTAAACAATTGAAAATAAGTCCTCTAGTAATGTTATCTTCCACGTGGGAAAAACATATAATGCATGAGATGCAGAGTAACTCCGGACGGAGTTTGTGAGTAAGCGCAGGGCACTGCATGTGGGCCATAACATTTTGTGGGCACTATAGGAGAAATTTGTGGAATAAAGTGACCATTGTCAACATACTCCTAAACAGCAAATGCCTTAAAAGGAGAAGGTTCAGAAAAGAGAGTGTAATTTTGTAATAGAAATTGACCCATAAAAAACGTTACTGTCTCTTTAAATTTTAAAAGTAATTTCTTATTTCTGTGTGCAGAAACAATCAAATTAGTATGTCAACATTGCTGTTAAAAGACCGCCATGTACATTAAAGCAGCAATGTCTTGTGCAGGAATTCCATATGAAAATTGCAAGGAACCGCAGAGCACTGCATGTGTGATAGTAAAATTAATGTACACTTCCTTAAGTAACCTGCTTCACATATAGAAAGGTAACTAAATAAAGACTTAACCATGTGTTAGAAAAAAAACAGAATTTATGTTTACCTGATAAATTACTTTCTCCAACGGTGTGTCCGGTCCACGGCGTCATCCTTACTTGTGGGATATTCTCCTCCCCAACAGGAAATGGCAAAGAGCCCAGCAAAGCTGGTCACATGATCCCTCCTAGGCTCCGCCTTCCCCAGTCATTCGACCGACGTAAAGGATGAAAATTTGCATAGGAGAAATCATATGATACAGTGGTGACTGTAGTTAGAGAAAATAAATCATCAGACCTGATTAAAAAACCAGGGCGGGCCGTGGACCGGACACACCGTTGGAGAAAGTAATTTATCAGGTAAACATAAATTCTGTTTTCTCCAACATAGGTGTGTCCGGTCCACGGCGTCATCCTTACTTGTGGGAACCAATACCAAAGCTTTAGGACACGGATGATGGGAGGGAGCAAATCAGGTCACCTAGATGGAAGGCACCACGGCTTGCAAAACCTTTCTCCCAAAAATAGCCTCAGAAGAAGCAAAAGTATCAAATTTGTAAAATTTTGTAAAAGTGTGCAGTGAAGACCAAGTCGCTGCCTTACATATCTGATCAACAGAAGCCTCGTTCTTGAAGGCCCATGTGGAAGCCACGGCCCTAGTGGAATGAGCTGTGATTCTTTCAGGAGGCTGCCGTCCGGCAGTCTCATAAGCCAATCTGATGATGCTTTTAAGCCAAAAAGAGAGAGAGGTAGAAGTTGCTTTTTGACCTCTCCTTTTACCAGAATAAACAACAAACAAAGATGTTTGTCTGAAATCCTTTGTAGCCTCTAAATAGAATTTTAGAGCACGAACTACATCCAAATTGTGCAACAAACGTTCCTTCTTTGAAACTGGATTCGGACACAAAGAAGGCACGACTATCTCCTGGTTAATATTTTTGTTAGAAACAACTTTCGGAAGAAAACCAGGTTTAGTACGCAAAACCACCTTATCTGCATGGAACACCAGATAAGGAGGAGAACACTGCAGAGCAGATAACTCTGAAACTCTTCTAGCAGAAGAAATTGCAACCAAAAACAAAACTTTCCAAGATAATAACTTGATATCAACGGAATGTAGGGGTTCAAACGGAACCCCCTGAAGAACTGAAAGAACTAAATTGAGACTCCAAGGAGGAGTCAAAGGTTTGTAAACAGGCTTGATTCTAACCAGAGCCTGAACAAAAGCTTGAACATCTGGCACAGCCGCCAGCTTTTTGTGAAGAAAAACAGATAAAGCAGAAATCTGTCCCTTCAAAGAACTTGCAGATAATCCTTTCTCCAAACCTTCTTGAAGAAAGGATAGAATCTTAGGAATTTTTATCTTGTTCCATGGGAATCCTTTAGATTCACACCAACAGATATATTTTTTCCATATTTTATGGTAGATTTTTCTAGTTACAGGCTTTCTGGCCTGAACAAGAGTATCAATGACAGAATCTGAGAACCCTCGCTTTGATAAAATCAAGCGTTCAATCTCCAAGCAGTCAGTTGGAGTGAGGCCAGATTCGGATGTTCGAACGGACCTTGAACAAGAAGGTCCTGTCTCAAAGGTAGCTTCCATGGTGGAGCCGATGACATATTCACCAGATCTGCATACCAAGTCCTGCGTGGCCACGCAGGAGCTATCAAGATCACCGATACCCTCTCCTGTTTGATCCTGGCTACCAGCCTGGGAATGAGAGGAAACGGTGGGAACACATAAGCTAGGTTGAAGCTCCAAGGTGCTACTAGTGCATCCACTAGAGTCGCCTTGGGATCCCTGGATCTGGACCCGTAGCAAGGAACCTTGAAGTTCTGACGAGACGCCATCAGATCCATGTCTGGAATGCCCCACAATTGAATTATTTGGGCAAAGATTTCCGGATGGAGTTCCCACTCCCCCGGATGAAATGTCTGACGACTCAGAAAATCCGCTTCCCAATTTTCCACTCCTGGGATGTGGATTGCAGACAAGTGGCAGGAGTGAGTCTCCGCCCATTGAATTATTTTGGTCACTTCTTCCATCGCCAGGGAACTCCTTGTTCCCCCCTGATGGTTGATATACGCAACAGTCGTCATGTTGTCTGATTGAAACCGTATGAATTTGGCCTTTGCTAGCTGAGGCCAAGCCTTGAGAGCATTGAATATCGCTCTCAGTTCCAGAATATTTATCGGAAGAAGAGATTCTTCCCGAGACCAAAGACCCTGAGCTTTCAGGGGTTCCCAGACCGCGCCCCAGCCCACCAGACTGGCGTCGGTCGTGACAATGACCCACTCTGGTCTGCGGAAGCTCATCCCTTGTGACAGGTTGTCCAGGGTTAGCCACCAACGGAGTGAATCTCTGGTCCTCTGATCTACTTGTATCGTCGGAGACAAGTCTGTATAATCCCCATTCCACTGACTGAGCATGCACAGTTGTAATGGTCTTAGATGAATTCGCGCAAAAGGAACTATGTCCATTGCCGCGACCATCAAACCTATTACTTCCATGCACTGCGCTATGGAAGGAAGAAGAACAGAATGAAGTACTTGACAAGAGCTTAGAAGTTTTGATTTTCTGGTCTCTGTCAGAAAAATCCTCATTTCTAAGGAGTCTATTATTGTTCCCAAGAAGGGAACTCTTGTTGACGGAGATAGAGAACTTTTTTCTACGTTCACTTTCCACCCGTGAGATCTGAGAAAGGCCAGGACAATGTCCGTATGAGCCTTTGCTTGTGGTAGAGACGACGCTTGAATCAGTATGTCGTCCAAGTAAGGTACTACTGCAATGCCCCTTGGTCTTAGCACCGCTAGAAGGGACCCTAGTACCTTTGTGAAAATTCTTGGAGCAGTGGCTAATCCGAATGGAAGTGCCACAAATTGGTAATGCTTGTCCAGAAAGGCGAACCTTAGGAACCGATGATGTTCCTTGTGGATAGGAATATGTAGATACGCATCCTTTAAATCCACCGTGGTCATGAATTGACCTTCCTGGATGGTAGGAAGAATTGTCCGAATGGTTTCCATTTTGAACGATGGAACCTTGAGAAATTTGTTTAGGATCTTGAGATCTAAGATTGGTCTGAATGTTCCCTCTTTTTTGGGAACTATGAACAGATTGGAGTAGAATCCCATCCCTTGTTCTCTTAATGGAACCGGATGAATCACTCCCATTTTTAACAGGTCTTCTACACAATGTAAGAATGCCTGTCTTTTTATGTGGTCTCAAGACAATTGAGACCTGTGGAACCTCCCCCTTGGGGGTAGCTCCTTGAATTCCAGAAGATAACCTTGGGAGACTATTTCTAGCGCCCAAGGATCCAGAACATCTCTTGCCCAAGCCTGAGCGAAGAGAGAAAGTCTGCCCCCCACCAGATCCGGTCCCGGATCGGGGGCCAACATCTCATGCTGTCTTGGTAGCAGTGGCAGGTTTCTTGGCCTGCTTACCTTTGTTCCAGCCTTGCATTGGCCTCCAGGCTGGCTTGGTTTGAGAAGTATTACCCTCTTGCTTAGAGGATGTAGAACTTGAGGCTGGTCCGTTTCTGCGAAAGGGACGAAAATTTGGTTTATTTTTAGCCTTAAAAGACCTATCCTGAGGAAGGGCGTGGCCCTTACCCCCAGTGATATCTGAAATAATCTCTTTCAAGTCAGGGCCAAACAGCGTTTTCCCCTTGAAAGGTATGTTAAGCAATTTGTTCTTGGAAGACGCATCCGCTGACCAAGATTTTAGCCAAAGCGCTCTGCGCGCCACAATAGCAAACCCTGAATTTTTCGCCGCTAATCTAGCTAATTGCAAAGTGGCGTCTAAAGTAAAAGAGTTAGCCAATTTAAGAGCGTGAACTCTGTCCATAATCTCCTCATAAGAAGAATCTTTATCGAGCGACTTTTCTAGTTCATCGAACCAGAAACACGCTGCTGTAGTGACAGGAACAATGCATGAAATTGGTTGTAGAAGGTAACCTTGCTGAACAAACATCTTTTTAAGCAAACCCTCTAATTTTTTATCCATAGGATCTTTGAAAGCACAACTATCTTCTATAGGGATAGTAGTGCGTTTGTTTAGAGTAGAAACCGCCCCCTCGACCTTGGGGACTGTCTGCCATAAGTCCTTTCTGGGGTCGACCATAGGAAACAATTTCTTAAATATAGGGGGAGGGACAAAAGGTATGCCGGGCCTTTCCCATTCTTTGTTTACAATGTCCGCCACCCGCTTGGGTATAGGAAATGCTTCGGGGGGCCCCGGGACCTCTAGGAACTTGCCAATCTTACATAATTTCTCTGGAATGACCAAATTGTCACAATCATCCAGAGTAGACAACACCTCCTTAAGCAGAGCGCGGAGATGTTCCAATTTAAATTTGAATGTAATCACATCAGGTTCAGCTTGTTGAGAAATTTTCCCTGAATCTGAAATTTCTCCCTCAGACAAAACCTCCCTGGCCCCCTCAGACTGGTGTAGGGGTATGTCAGAACCATTATCAGCGTCCTCATGCTCTTCAGTATTTTCTAAAACAGAGCAGTCGCGCTTTCGCTGATAAGTGGGCATTTTGGCTAAAATGTTTTTGATAGAATTATCCATTACAGCCGTTAATTGTTGCATAGTAAGGAGTATTGGCGCACTAGATGTACTAGGAGCCTCCTGTGTGGGCAAGACTGGCGTAGACGAAGGAGGGGATGATGCAGTACCATGCTTACTCCCCTCACTTGAGGAATCATCTTGGGCATCATTTTCTCTAAATTGTTTGTCACATACATCACATCTATTTAAATGAGAAGGAACCTTGGCTTCCTCACATACAGAACATAGTCTATCTGATAGTTCAGACATGTTAAACAGGCATAAACTTGATAACAAAGTACAAAAAACGTTTTAAAATAAAACCGTTACTGTCAATTTAAATTTTAAACTGAACACACTTTATTACTGAATATGTGAAAAAGTATGAAGGAATTGTTCAAAATTCACCAAAAGTGTCTTAAAGCCTTAAAAGTATTGCACACCAAATTTGAAAGCTTTAACTCTTAAAATAACGGAACCGGAGCCGTTTTTATATTTAACCCCTATACAGTCCCTGGTATCTGCTTTGCTGAGACCCAACCAAGCCCAGAGGGGAATACGATACCAAATGACGCCTT
This sequence comes from Bombina bombina, assembly GCF_027579735.1. Lineage (NCBI taxonomy): Eukaryota > Metazoa > Chordata > Amphibia > Anura > Bombinatoridae > Bombina > Bombina bombina. Next base: position 82,793,026 of record NC_069506.1, on the reverse strand, counting down.
CAGTAAGCTTTTTCTATGTATCTGAGCTCCTCACACATGCATCTGCATGCCTTGCTTCCCAAAAACAACTGCGCATTAGTGGCGCGAAAATGAGGCTCTGCCTATGATTAGAGAAGGCCCCCAGTGAAAAAGGTGTCCAATACAGTGCCTGCCGTTTCTTTAACATAATTCCCAAGAATAAAATAACTCCTCAAAGCTATAAACTATTAAAAATGCTTATAAATCAATCGTTTTAGCCCAGAAAAATGTCTACCAGTCTTTAAAGCCCTTGTGAAGCCCTTTATTCTTATTTAATAAAAATGGCTTACCGGATCCCATAGGGAAAATGACAGCTTCCAGCATTACCAAGTCTTGTTAGAAATGTGTCATACCTCAAGCAGCAAAAGTCTGCTCACTGTTTCCCCCAACTGAAGTTAATTCCTCTCAACAGTCCTGTGTGGAAACAGCCATCGATTTTAGTAACGGTTGCTAAAATCATTTTCCTCTTACAAACAGAAATCTTCATCTCTTTTCTGTTTCAGAGTAAATAGTACATACCAGCACTATTTTAAAATAACAAACTCTTGATTGAAGAATAAAAACTACATTTAAACACCAAAAAACTCTAAGCCATCTCCGTGGAGATGTTGCCTGTGCAACGGCAAAGAGAATGACTGGGGAAGGCGGAGCCTAGGAGGGATCATGTGACCAGCTTTGCTGGGCTCTTTGCCATTTCCTGTTGGGGAGAATATCCCACAAGTAAGGATGACGCCGTGGACCGGACACACCTATGTTGGAGAAATTAACATATAGGTTAGAGATACTGTCTCTTTAAATGATAAAGCGAAATTCATCTTTATTATTACAAGGGCAGACATGGTTAAACCCAGTATGAAAAGTGTTAGTACTGTAAAAACAGAATTTATGTTTACCTGATAAATTACTTTCTCCAACGGTGTGTCCGGTCCACGGCATCATCCTTACTTGTGGGATATTCTCTTCCCCAACAGGAAATGGCAAAGAGCCCAGCAAAGCTGGTCACATGATCCCTCCTAGGCTCCGCCTACCCCAGTCATTCGACCGACGTTAAGGAGGAATATTTGCATAGGAGAAACCATATGGTACCGTGGTGACTGTAGTTAAAGAAAATAAATTATCAGACCTGATTAAAAAAACCAGGGCGGGCCGTGGACCGGACACACCGTTGGAGAAAGTAATTTATCAGGTAAACATAAATTCTGTTTTCTCCAACATAGGTGTGTCCGGTCCACGGCGTCATCCTTACTTGTGGGAACCAATACCAAAGCTTTAGGACACGGATGAAGGGAGGGAGCAAATCAGGTCACCTAAATGGAAGGCACCACGGTTTGCAAAACCTTTCTCCCAAAAATAGCCTCAGAAGAAGCAAAAGTATCAAACTTGTAAAATTTGGTAAAAGTGTGCAGTGAAGACCAAGTCGCTGCCCTACATATCTGATCAACAGAAGCCTCGTTCTTGAAGGCCCATGTGGAAGCCACAGCCCTAGTGGAATGAGCTGTGATTCTTTCGGGAGGCTGCCGTCCGCCAGTCTCGTAAGCCAATCTGATGATGCTTTTAATCCAAAAAGAGAGAGAGGTAGAAGTTGCTTTTTGACCTCTCCTTTTACCGGAATAAACAACAAACAAGGAAGATGTTTGTCTAAAATCCTTTGTAGCATCTAAATAGAATTTTAGAGCGCGAACAACATCCAAATTGTGCAACAAACGTTCCTTCTTTGAAACTGGTTTCGGACACAGAGAAGGTACGATAATCTCCTGGTTAATGTTTTTGTTAGAAACAACTTTTGGAAGAAACCCAGGTTTAGTACGTAAAACCACCTTATCTGCATGGAACACCAGATAAGGAGGAGAACACTGCAGAGCAGATAATTCTGAAACTCTTCTAGCAGAAGAAATTGCAACTAAAAACAAAACTTTCCAAGATAATAACTTAATATCAACGGAATGTAAGGGTTCAAACGGAACCCCCTGAAGAACTGAAAGAACTAAATTGAGACTCCAAGGAGGAGTCAAAGGTTTGTAAACAGGCTTAATTCTAACCAGAGCCTGAACAAAGGCTTGAACATCTGGCACAGCTGCCAGCTTTTTGTGAAGTAACACAGACAAGGCAGAAATCTGTCCCTTCAGGGAACTTGCAGATAATCCTATTTCCAATCCTTCTTGAAGGAAGGATAGAATCTTAGGAATCTTAACCTTGTCCCAAGGGAATCCTTTAGATTCACACCAACAGATATATTTTTTCCAAATTTTGTGGTAAATCTTTCTAGTTACAGGCTTTCTGGCCTGAACAAGAGTATCGATAACAGAATCTGAGAACCCTCGCTTCGATAAGATCAAGCGTTCAATCTCCAAGCAGTCAGCTGGAGTGAAACCAGGTTCGGATGTTCGAACGGACCCTGAACAAGAAGGTCTCGTCTCAAAGGTAGCTTCCAAGGTGGAGCCGATGACATATTCACCAGATCTGCATACCAAGTCCTGCGTGGCCACGCAGGAGCTATCAAGATCACCGACGCCCTCTCCTGATTGATCCTGGCTACCAGCCTGGGGATGAGAGGAAACGGCGGGAACACATAAGCTAGTTTGAAGGTCCAAGGTGCTACTAGTGCATCCACCAGAGCCGCCTTGGGATCCCTGGATCTGGACCCGTAGCAAGGAACTTTGAAGTTCTGACGAGAGGCCATCAGATCCATGTCTGGAATGCCCCACAGCTGAGTGACTTGGGCAAAGATTTCCGGATGGAGTTCCCACTCCCCCGGATGCAATGTCTGACGACTCAGAAAATCCGCTTCCCAATTTTCCACTCCTGGGATGTGGATAGCGGACAGGTGGCAGGAGTGAGACTCCGCCCATAGAATGATTTTGGTCACTTCTTCCATCGCTAGGGAACTCCTTGTTCCCCCCTGATGGTTGATGTACGCAACAGTTGTCATGTTGTCTGATTGAAACCGTATGAACTTGGCCCTCGCTAGCTGAGGCCAAGCCTTGAGAGCATTGAATATCGCTCTCAGTTCCAGAATATTTATCGGTAGAAGAGATTCTTCCCGAGACCAAAGACCCTGAGCTTTCAGGGATCCCCAGACCGCGCCCCAGCCCATCAGACTGGCGTCGGTCGTGACAATGACCCACTCTGGTCTGCGGAATGTCATCCCTTGTGACAGGTTGTCCAGGGACAGCCACCAACGGAGTGAGTCTCTGGTCCTCTGATTTACTTGTATCTTCGGAGACAAGTCTGTATAATCCCCATTCCACTGACTGAGCATGCACAGTTGTAATGGTCTTAGATGAATGCGCGCAAAAGGAACTATGTCCATTGCCGCTACCATCAACCCGATCACTTCCATGCACTGAGCTATGGAAGGAAGAGGAACGGAATGAAGTATCCGACAAGAGTCTAGAAGCTTTGGTTTTCTGGCCTCTGTCAGAAATATCCTCATTTCTAAGGAGTCTATTATTGTTCCCAAGAAGGGAACCCTTGTTGACGGAGATAGAGAACTCTTTTCCACGTTCACTTTCCATCCGTGAGATCTGAGAAAGGCCAGGACTATGTCCGTGTGAGCCTTTGCTTGAGGAAGGGACGACGCTTGAATCAGAATGTCGTCCAAGTAAGGTACTACAGCAATGCCCCTTGGTCTTAGCACAGCTAGAAGGGACCCTAGTACCTTTGTGAAAATCCTTGGAGCAGTGGCTAATCCGAAAGGAAGCGCCACAAACTGGTAATGCTTGTCCAGGAATGCGAACCTTAGGAACCGATGATGTTCCTTGTGGATAGGAATATGTAGATACGCATCCTTTAAATCCACCGTGGTCATGAATTGACCTTCCTGGATGGAAGGAAGAATAGTTCGAATGGTTTCCATCTTGAACGATGGAACCTTGAGAAACTTGTTTAAGATCTTGAGATCTAAGATTGGTCTGAACGTTCCCTCTTTTTTGGGAACTATGAACAGATTGGAGTAGAACCCCATCCCTTGTTCTCTTAATGGAACAGGATGAATCACTCCCATTTTTAACAGGTCTTCTACACAATGTAAGAATGCCTGTCTTTTTATGTGGTCTGAAGACAACTGAGACCTGTGGAACCTCCCCCTTGGGGGAAGCCCCTTGAATTCCAGAAGATAACCTTGGGAGACTATTTCTAGCGCCCAAGGATCCAGAACATCTCTTGCCCAAGCCTGAGCGAAGAGAGAGAGTCTGCCCCCCACCAGATCCGGTCCCGGATCGGGGGCCCACATTTCATGCTGTCTTGGTAGCAGTGGCAGGTTTCTTGGCCTGCATTCCCTTGTTCCAGCCTTGCATTGGTCTACAAGCTGGCTTGGCTTGAGAAGTATTACCCTCTTGCTTAGAGGACGTAGCACTTTGGGCTGGTCCGTTTCTGCGAAAGGGACGAAAATTAGGTTTATTTTTTGCCTTGAAAGGCCGATCCTGAGGAAGGGCATGGCCCTTACCCCCAGTGATATCAGAGATAATCTCTTTCAAGTCAGGGCCAAACAGCGTTTTCCCCTTGAAAGGAATGTTAAGTAGCTTGTTCTTGGAAGACGCATCAGCCGACCAAGATTTCAACCAAAGCGCTCTGCGCGCCACAATAGCAAACCCAGAATTCTTAGCCGCTAACCTAGCCAATTGCAAAGTGGCGTCTAGGGTAAAAGAATTAGCCAATTTGAGAGCATTGATCCTGTCCATAATCTCCTCATAAGGAGGAGAATCACTATCGACCGCCTTTATCAGCTCATCGAACCAGAAACATGCGGCTGTAGCGACAGGGACAACGCATGAAATTGGTTGTAGAAGGTAACCCTGCTGAACAAACATCTTTTTAAGCAAACCTTCTAATTTTTTATCCATAGGATCTTTGAAAGCACAACTATCCTCTATGGGTATAGTGGTGCGTTTGTTTAAAGTGGAAACCGCTCCCTCGACCTTGGGGACTGTCTGCCATAAGTCCTTTCTGGGGTCGACCATAGGAAACAATTTTTTAAATATGGGGGGAGGGACGAAAGGAATACCGGGCCTTTCCCATTCTTTATTAACAATGTCCGCCACCCGCTTGGGTATAGGAAAAGCTTCTGGGAGCCCCGGCACCTCTAGGAACTTGTCCATTTTACATAGTTTCTCTGGGATGACCAACTTGTCACAATCATCCAGAGTGGATAATACCTCCTTAAGCAGAATGCGGAGATGTTCCAACTTAAATTTAAATGTAATCACATCAGGTTCAGCTTGTTGAGAAATGTTCCCTGAATCAGTAATTTCTCCCTCAGACAAAACCTCCCTGGCCCCATCAGACTGGGTTAGGGGCCCTTCAGAAACATTATTATCAGCGTCGTCATGCTCTTCAGTATCTAAAACAGAGCAGTCGCGCTTACGCTGATAAGTGTTCATTTTGGCTAAAATGTTTTTGACAGAATTATCCATTACAGCCGTTAATTGTTGCATAGTAAGGAGTATTGGCGCGCTAGATGTACTAGGGGCCTCCTGAGTGGGCAAGACTCGTGTAGACGAAGGAGGGAATGATGCAGTACCATGCTTACTCCCCTCACTTGAGGAATCATCTTGGGCATCATTGTCATTGTCACATAAATCACATTTATTTAAATGAATAGGAATTCTGGCTTCCCCACATTCAGAACACAGTCTATCTGGTAGTTCAGACATGTTAAACAGGCATAAACTTGATAACAAAGTACAAAAAACGTTTTAAAATAAAACCGTTACTGTCACTTTAAATTTTAAACTGAACACACTTTATTACTGCAATTGCGAAAAAACATGAAGGAATTGTTCAAAATTCACCAAATTTTCACCACAGTGTCTTAAAGCCTTAAAAGTATTGCACACCAAATTTGGAAGCTTTAACCCTTAAAATAACGGAACCGGAGCCGTTTTGAACTTTAACCCCTTTACAGTCCCTGGTATCTGCTTTGCTGAGACCCAACCAAGCCCAAAGGGGAATACGATACCAAATGACGCCTTCAGAAAGTCTTTTCTAAGTATCAGAGCTCCTCTCACATGCGACTGCATGCCATGCCTCTCAAAAACAAGTGCGCAACACCGGCGCGAAAATGAGGCTCTGCCTATGCTTTGGGAAAGCCCCTAAAGAATAAGGTGTCTAAAACAGTGCCTGCCGATATTATTATATCAAAATACCCAAATAAAATGATTCCTCAAGGCTAAATATGTGTTAATAATGAATCGATTTAGCCCAGAAAAAGTCTACAGTCTTGATAAGCCCTTGTGAAGCCCTTATTTACGATCGTAATAAACATGGCTTACCGGATCCCATAGGGAAAATGACAGCTTCCAGCATTACATCGTCTTGTTAGAATGTGTCATACCTCAAGCAGCAAGAGACTGCTCACTGTTCCCCCAACTGAAGTTAATTGCTCTCAACAGTCCTGTGTGGAACAGCCATGGATTTTAGTGACGGTTGCTAAAATCATTTTCCTCATACAAACAGAAATCTTCATCTCTTTTCTGTTTCTGAGTAAATAGTACATACCAGCACTATTTCAAAATAACAAACTCTTGATTGAATAATAAAAACTACAGTTAAACACTAAAAAACTCTAAGCCATCTCCGTGGAGATGTTGCCTGTACAACGGCAAAGAGAATGACTGGGGTAGGCGGAGCCTAGGAGGGATCATGTGACCAGCTTTGCTGGGCTCTTTGCCATTTCCTGTTGGGGAAGAGAATATCCCACAAGTAAGGATGACGCCGTGGACCGGACACACCTATGTTGGAGAAATTATGTCTACACCTCAGCTAGACCCCTCTGAGGCGTTAGACAGTTTCTTTTATCCAAACTACCATAGCACTGTCTGAAGCGCACGCATTTAGACAATAATACCTCCGTGACTGCCGAAAACCGGAAGTGTTAGGGAGTAAACTATTACCAAACGGCGCCATCCTCCCCTCCTACTGGATAGACAGAACTGTTAGGAGGGAGGAGAATGCTTTGGCGCCCTTTACAAGCTCCGTCCCTCGTGGGCGATACCCAAGCCCTCTCCGGGTCACCATTATGTTTTTAGTAAAGGCACCGGGAGCAACGGACTGGTGTAATCAGTGTAAAAGACTGATGATAGTTGTAGTTGACATAATCTTCGGGGGGGGGGGTCACTGCATTCCTACCCCAGTGTCATGATCCCGCCACCTTGCTACGCTCACACTGTAACAGCAGATGCAATATAAATGAATAAAAAAACAACCAATATGAAACTCCCGGTCGCCATTATGTATTTTAATAAATGTCCCGGGGACCACAGACCAAAACTCCTGCAACTGTACTCAATAAAAACAACCGCTGTTATTACACTCACACTGCGGTAGTCATAAACTAAACACAGCCATTGGGACAAAAGAGTCCCTTGTCCTATACGGACAAACTGAACAGCTACATCCGATAGCTTTACTGTTTGCAGGGTTTCCTTTAAACATTTTATGCTCATCAAAAAACATGTCAAAAAGCCCACAGCACACATATGTAACGCAGTGCCTGTGTCCTAACTGCCTTAATGTCCCCTACTAAACTAGGAGAATCTGAGACCCAGTGTAATGAGGTTAGATGAACAAATCAAGTGCGCAAACTTTCTCTGAGATCCTTTCCCCCGGAAAAGAAGTTAGCATTTACCTCATTTTCTGTCTGGCAGCAAGGCAGTTCCCAGGTTTAAGAGGTCCTCTGCCTCCTATGGACCTGGAAATAAACGACATTCCTGAGTAAAATCCCTCAGGTTTTCAGGGTTCGGGCAGCATAAATGTATGGGAGGCGCAGTGAGAATTATGTCCCACAAGTTCCCATTGCTCTAAAGCCACTAAAAGCTCTACTACAGAGACTAATATGGACTACGGCTACACCCTAGAACAAAGAAGCACACTCTGGCACTACTTTAAAAATAATAAACTCTTGATTGAAGAATCTAATCTAACACCTCACTTTACCACCCCTATCACTAATGTAGGCAAAGAGAATGACTGGAGTGGGAGGGAAGGGAGGAGCTATTTAACAGCTCTGCTGTGGTGCTCTTTGCCTCTTCCTGCTGACCAGGAGGTGAATATCCCATTAGTAATTAAGATGATCCGTGGACTCATCGTGTCTTAAAAAAGAAAACAGATTACTTTCAACTCATTATACGAGCAGAACCCGACGTGAGCAAAAAGCTTACTTCTAGGGCAATTAACATTTGAGCGGGAGTATTAATTAGCGCTCCACTTGTAATCTGGCCCTGTATGTATAATTAATAGCAAATTCAGTGTTCTATTCAAGCCATACTTAATAGGTGCAACACCTGGTTGATTTTGCAGACCACCCAGATAAAATTTAAAGGGTCATGAAACACAAAATTGTTCTTTCATGATTTAGACTTTCTAGTTTACTTCTATTATACATGTTGCACCATTTTGCTTCATTATCTTGGTATACTTTATAAAAGGGGCAGCAATTCACCACTGGAAGCTAAGATGAACACATCAGTAAGCAAATTATAAGATGTATATATGTGCAGCCACCAATCCGCAGCTAGCTCCCAAGCCTACCCAGGTATGCTTTTCAACAAAGTATACAAAAAGAACAAAAGCAAATGACACAAAAGAAGTAAACTAAAAATCTATGCTCTATCTCAAACATGAAAACATTTTTTTGGGTTTCATGTCATTTAATTCAATGTTAAAGGGACACTGAACCCAAATTTTTTCTTTTGTGATTCATATAGAGCAAGCAATTTTAAGCAACTTTCTAATTTACTCCTATTATCAATTTTTCTTCGTTCTCTTGCTTTCTTTATTTGAAAAAGAAGACATCTAAGCTAAGGAGCCAGCCAATTTGTGGTTCAGACCATGGACAGCACTTGTTTATTGATGCTGTCCAATCAGCAAGGACAACCCAGGTTGTTTACCAAAAATGGGCCGGGATCTAAACTTAAATTCTTGCTTTTTAAATAAAAATACCAAGTGAATAAAGAAAATTTGACAATAGGAGTAAATTAGAAAGATGCTTAAAATTGCATGCTCTATCTGAATCATGAAAGAAAAAATTTGGGTACAGTGTCCCTTTAAGCTAAAATTAGCTAATACTAAATATTTTCAATGTTTTTTGCACAAATTACCATTTAATCAATTTATGTTAAACTATGCAATTAATCCGTGCTTTGGATAGTTTAAATGAATATGAAACCCAATTTTTTTCTTTCATGATTCAGATAGAGCAAGCGATTTTAAGCAAATTTCTTAATTCATTCTATTATCATTTTCTTCTACAAGATACGACGAGTCCACGGATTTCATCCTTACTTGTGGGATATTAACCTCCTGCTAACAGGAAGTGGCAAAGAGCACCACAGCAGAGCTGTATATATAGCTCCTCCCTTCCCTCCACCCCCAGTCATTCTCTTTGCCTGTGTTAGTAATAGGAAGAGGTAAAGTGAGGTGTTAGTTTTAGATTCTTCAATCAAGAAGTTTTTTATTTTAAATGGTACCGGTGAGTACTATTTTCCTTAGGGAGATATGGAAGAAGATTTCTGCCCTGAGGTTGATGATCTTAGCAGATGTAACTAAGATCCATGTTGGTTCCCACAGAGCTTCTGAAGATAGTACAGGAGAAATCTTCAGTGTGGAGACCGGTTTCATGCTACAAGCAGCATTGAGGTATGTTCAGTCTTTTATTTCTGAGGAGACTTGGTATATCAGAACTGGCTGTCATTTTTTCCCTGCAAGGGAAGGGGTAAGCAGTAGACCTGTACACAAAGGGTATTACTGATGATCCTGTGTTTATTTCTTTAATCATAGTACTGGGCTGAAAGCAAAAAGGGACACTGGGAGAGGCAGCTTAACGTTTTTTATTTGGTTAAATACAAATAATCAGTATGGCTGCTGTATTACTGTAGTGTGTTTTAGGGGACCACATGGCTTTATTTGCTCACCGCTTTCCATGCGGTTATACAGACTAATATGAACGATGTCCATGATGGGCGGGGCCTATTTTCGCGCACCCAGACGCGCAGTTTACTCTGACTGCGAAGGTAGCAGGCATTAGCTCCGGTTGGGCCTAAACTTGTGTTCTGTTAACCGGATCGTTGTCGAGTCATTTGGCAATACCCTGGGGGCAGCTAGGAGGTGCAGGGGTCATTTTTTAAAATCAAATATATTTTTTGCTATAAATGTCTTTTAGAGGTTAAATTCACCCTTTGCTCTTAGGATGTAATCATTTTTGGCACAATTGAATATGTGTATTTAATTATATAGCATTATTTAACGTATTTAGGCAGTTTAGGAAAAATTGTGCGCTTTTTTATTTCTTAAAGGCGCAGTACACATTTTTCAAAAAATTGTATAAATCAATAAACAAAGTGTTTAACGACTATTGTGGTTATTGCTAGTCTGTTCAACATGTCTGACATTGAGGATACTAATTGCTCTATGTGTTTAGAAGCCATTGTGGAACCCCCTCTTACTTTGTGTACCTCTTGTACTAAAAGGGCCTTACAATGTAAAAAGCATATTTTAGGTAAAGAAAGTATGCCTAAGGATGATTCTCAGTCTGAAGAGAATCAGGATATGCCATCCAATTCTACCCAAGTGTCACAACCTTTAACGCCCACACAAGCGACGCCAAGTACCTCTAGTGCGTCTAATTCTTTTACTCTGCAGGAGATGGCTGCAGTTATGTCAACTACCCTTACAGAGGTATTATCTAAATTACCAGTGTTACAGGGTAAACGCAGTAGGTCAGGTATTAATGTGCATACTGAATTCTCTGATGCTTTATTGGCTATTTCCAACGTACCCTCACAGGGCTCTGAGTTGGGGGTCAGGGAATCGCTGTCTGAGGGAGAACTTTCAGACTCAGGAAATATGTTACCTCAGACAGATTCGGACGTCATGTCCTTTAAATTTAAGCTTGAACATCTCCGCCTGTTACTTCGGGAGGTTTTAGCGACTCTGGATGATTGTAACCCTATTGTGATACCACCAGAGAAATTGTGTAAGATGGACAAATATCTAGAGGTACCTACTTACACTGATGTTTTTCCGGTTCCTAAAAGAATTTCGGAAATTATAAAAAAGGAATGGGATAGACCAGGTATACCGTTCTCTCCTCCTCCTAATTTTAAGAAAATGTATCCCATGTCAGACACCATTCGGGACTTTTGGCAGTCGGTCCCTAAGGTGGAGGGAGCTATATCTACCCTGGCTAAGCGTACAACTATACCTATTGAGGACAGTTGTGCTTTCAAAGACCCTATGGATAAGAAGTTAGAGGGTCTTCTAAAGAAATTATTTATTCATCAGGGTTTTCTTTTACAACCTACAGCTTGCATTGTTCCAGTTACTACTGCAGTAGCTTTTTGGTTTGATGCTCTAGAAGAGTCTCTGAAGGTTGAGACCCCATTAGAGGACATTTTGGATAGAATTAAGGCTCTCAAGCTATCTAATTCTTTTATTACAGAAGCCGCTTTTCAAAATTGCTAAATTAGTGGCGAAAAATGCAGGATTTGCCATTTTAGCACGTAGAGCATAAGGCTCAAATTGTGGTCTGCTGATGTGTCATCAAAATCTAAGCTTTTACCTATTCCTTTCAAGGGTAAGACCCTATTCGGGCCTGAATTGAAGGAAATAATTTCTGATATTACTGGAGGTAAAGGCCATGCCCTACCTCAGGATAAGTCTGTTATGATAAGGGGTAAACAAAATAATTTTCTTTCCTTTCAAAATTTTAAAGGAGTACCCTCTGCTTCCTCTTCCTCCACAAAGCAGGAAGGGAATTTTGCTCAATCCAAGTCCGTCTGGAGACCCAACCAGGCTTGGAATAAAGGTAAACAATCCAAGAAGCCCGCTGCTGCTACAAAGACAGCATGAAGGGGCGGCCCCCGATCCGGGACCGGATCTAGTAGGGGGCAGACTTTCTTTCTTTGCTCAGGCTTGGGTAAGAGATGTTCAGGACCCCTGGGCATTGGAAATTGTGACCCACGTGTATTAACTGGAATTCAAGGATTTTCTCCCAAGAGGGAGATTTCATCTTTCACGATTGTCTGTAGACCAGATAAAAAGAGAGGCGTTTTTACGCTGTGTAAAAGACCTCTCTACCATGGGAGTAATTTGTCCCGTTTCAAAACTGGAACAGGGGCAGGGGTTTTACTCAAATCTTTTCGTGGTTCCCAAAAAAGAGGGAACTTTCAGACCCATTCTAGATCTAAAGTGTATAAAAAAGTTTCTCAGAGTCCCATCGTTCAAGATGGAGACTATACGAACAATTTTACCAATGGTCCAGGAGGGTCAATATATGACTACTGTGGACTTGAAGGATGCATACCTTCATATCCCTATTCACAAGGATCATCATCAGTTCCTAAGGTTTGCCTTCCTGGACAAACATTTTCAGTTCGTGGCTCTTTCCTTCGGGTTGGCCACAGCACCCAGGATCTTCACAAAGGTTCTAGGGTCCCTTCTGGCGGTTCTCAGACCGCGGGGCATAGCAGTGGCGCCTTATCTGGACGATATTTTGATTCAGGCGTCAACTTATCATCTAACAAAATCTCACATGGACACAGTGTTGTCCTTCCTGAGAACTCACGGTTGGAAGGTGAACATAGAAAAGAGTTCACTAGTTCCACGGACAAGGGTTCCCTTTTTGGGAACTCTGATAGACTCGGTAGACATGAAAATATTTCTGACGGAGGTCAGAAAATCAAAGATTCTAAATACTTGCCGAGCACTTCAGTCTATGCCTCGGCCATCAGTGGCTCAGTGTATGGAGGTAATTGGATTAATGGTAGCGGCAATGGAAATCATTCCGTTTGCTCGCTTTCACCTCAGACCACTGCAGCTGTGCATGCTCGGACAGTGGAATGGGGACTATGCGAATTTATCTCCTCAGATAAATCTGGATCAAGAGACCAGAGACTCTCTTCTTTGGTGGTTGTCACCGGATCATCTGTCCCAGGGGACGTGTTTCCGCAGACTCTCGTGGGTGATAGTGACAACGGACGCCAGTCTACTGGGCTGGCGTGCAGTCTGGAATTCCCTGAAGGCTCAGGGTGTTTGGAATCAGGTGGAGTCTCTACTTCCAATCAATATTCTGGAACTGAGAGCAATATTCAATGCGCTTCAGGCGTGGCCTCAGTTGGCTTCGGCCAAATTCATCAGATTCCAGTCGGACAATATCACGACTGTGGCTTATATCAATCATCAGGGGGGAACAAGGAGTTCCTTAGCAATGATAGAAGTATCCAAGATAATCCGATGGGCGGAGGCCCACTCTTGTTATCTATCGGCAATCTACATCCCAGGAGTAGAGAACTTGGAAGTGGAGTTTCTAAGTCGTCAGACTTTTCATCCGGGGGAGTGGGAACTCCCCCCGGAGGTGTTTGCCTCACTGATTTTCCAATGGGGCAGACCGGAATTGGATCTGATGGCATCTCAACTGAATGCCAAGCTTCCAAGATACGGATCCAGGTCAAGGGATCCCCAGGCCGAACTGATAGATGCCTTGGCAGTGCCTTGGTCGTTCAGCCTAGCTTATGTGTTCCACCGTTTCCTCTCCTTCCACGCGTGATTGCTCGGATCAAACAGGAGAGAGCTTCGGTAATCCTGATCGCGCCTGCGTGGCCATGCAGGACTTGGTATGCGGATTTAGTGGACATGTCCTCTCTGCCTCCGTGGAAACTTCCTTTGAGACAGGACCTTCTCATTCAAGGGCCTTTCAAACATCCAAATCTAAATTCTCTGCAGCTGACTGCTTGGAGATTGAACGCTTGATTTTATCTAAGCGGGGATTTTCAGATTCGGTCATCGATACTTTGATACAGGCACGTAAGCCTGTCACTAGAAAGATCTATCATAAGATATGGAGTAAATATCATTATTGGTGTGAATCCAAGGGCTACTCATGGAGTAAAGTTAGGATTCCCAGGATTCTGTCTTTTCTCCAAGAAGGATTGGAGAAAGGGTTATCAGCAAGTTCCTTAAAGGGACAGATTTCTGCTTTGTCAATTTTGCTTCACAAATGTTTGGCAGATATTCCAGATGTTCAGTCTTTTTGTCAGGCTCTAACCAGAATTAAGCCTGTATTTAGACCAATTACTCCTCCCTGGAGTTTGAATTTAGTTCTTAGAGTTCTTCAAGGGGTTCCGTTTGAACCCATGCAGTCCACAGATATTAAATTGTTATCTTGGAAAGTTTTGTTTTTGGTTGCTATTTCTTCTGCTTGTAGAGTTTCTGAGCTTTCAGCGTTACAATGTGATTCGCCTTATCTTATATTTCATTCTGATAAGGTGGTTTTGCGTACCAAACCTGGATTTCTTCCTAAGGTTGTTTCAAATAAGAATATTAATCAGGAAATTGTTGTTCCTTCCTTGTGTCCTAATCCTTCTTCTAAGAAGGAGCGTCTGTTACATAACCTGGACTTGGTCCGTGCTTTGAAGTTTTACTTACAGGCGACTAAGAATTTCCGTCAATCATCTTCATTATTCATTTTTTATTCTGGAAAGCGTAGGGGTCAGAAAGCTACGGCTACCTCTCTTTCTTTTTGGCTGAGGAGTATTATCTGCCTGGCATATGAGACTGCTGGACAGCAGCCTCCTGAAAGAATTACGGCTCATTCTACTAGGGCTGTGGCTTCCACATGGGCCTTTAAAAACGATGCTTCTGTTGAACAGATTTGTAAGGCTGCGACTTGGTCGTCTCTTCATACTTTTTCCAAATTTTCCAAATTTGATACTTTTGCTTCTTCTGAGGCTGTTTTTGGGAGAAAGGTTCTTCAAGCAGTGGTGCCTTCCGTTTAGGTCTCTGTTTTGTCCCTCCCGTTTCATCCGTGTCCTGTAGCTTTGGATGAAATCTGTGGACTCGTCGTATCTTGTAGATGAAAAGGAAATTTATGCTTACCTGATAAATTGATTTCTTCTACGATACAACGAGTCCACGGCCCTCCCTGTCATTTTAAGACAGATTATATTTTATTTTTTACAACTTCAGTCACCTCTGCACCTTTAGCTTTTCCTTTCTCTTCCTAAACCTTCGGTCCAATGACTGGGGGTGGAGGGAAGGGAGGAGCTATATATACAGCTCTGCTGTGGTGCTCTTTGCCACTTCCTGTTAGCAGGAGGTTAATATCCCACAAGTAAGGATGAAATCCATGGACTCGTCGTATCGTAGAAGAAATCAATTTATCAGGTAAGCATAAATTTCCTTTTTTCTTTGTTCTCTAGTTATCTGTATTTGAAAGCACCTGGGTAGCACTTGCTGATTGGTGGCTATATTTAGCCACCAATCAGCAAGCTCTACCCAGGTGCTAAACCAAAAATGGGCCGACTCCTAAGCTTACATTCCTGCTTTTCAAATAAAGATAACAAGAGGAAGAAGAAAAATTGATAATAAGAGTAAATTAGAAAGTTTCTTAATATTGCATGACCCAGGATTACCCGGGTAAAGCCCGATATATGATCTTGCATCTGGCTTTACCCACAGCCGCTGGGGTAATGTCAGTTTTACTTGGATAAACCTAGGATTACCCGGATATCTGACTTTATCCGTAACATATCTATATCAGTCTCATAAGTATGGGTACTCGCAAGATTTATATAAAATGTATTTAAACTTTATTGAAGAGATTTCTGAAGATCACATGTCGCCCTAGATGGAGCCTTTATCAAGACAACATGTCCTAAAAACATACAAAAACAGAAAAATAAACATACACAGATATATACAAAACTGTGACTTACACTGAAAAAACCTTATATCCCCTAGCCATCATACAGTTCAACTTATGTCTATAGGAACCAATATGGTGACAAATTAAAATAATGACAAATAGGCTGCAGACTAGCTGTCATCAAGATCATAGAACCTAACCTGACGTGCCTTTTACTGGATATGTATTCCATTTCTGAGTGTCTAGGTGAGACATCACCAGCAGCATATTAATGAGGCACAACATCATTAAATAGAGAAATGTGGGGACTGCAATGACAAGACCAATATCAAGGGAATGAAAAGAGGGACAGGTAAACTAATACAAATTGTGGATAATGTGAAATGAATACTAGAGACCACACACACACATATATATATATATATATATACACACACACACACAAACAAGTAAATAACACACTGTTTGACACAATTAATTGTAAAGCAAACAAATCGTTATACCCATATGGCTTTACCTTGTAAAGGTTAGTGAGAGCATTTTTGCTAGGAACTTTCATTGCATTAACTTGAATGGCAGGGCCCTGCTCCAATTCTTCACTTTCAATGCTCCTTGGAGTAAGAAAAAGCATAGCTGACTGAGTGGTGCCAATCAACTGGTTATCAACCTAAAAACAAAAGGATGGTCATTTTAATGATAATTGTTGATGTGAGTAAATTTATTGTACTAGTAATAAAATAACACACAAAGATGCAGATTGAAATATTGCACAGCTGAATTCATCGTAGCAACAGAGCAGTAATAATAAACATGTTAATGTAGTTCCCACAGGTTAACCATAACAGGTAACATATTATATATATATATATATATATATATATATATATATATATATATATATATATATATATATATATATATATATATATATATAAAATTAAAGACAGCAAATATAGTTATATGACATAAACAAACACAAAACAAGATTATACAATACTTAGTTACGTTGTCTGCTATACTTTGAGACATGAAACAGACATTTTTTTATTTCATGATTCAGACAGAGCATGTGATTTTAAACAATTTTCCAGTTTACTTCTTTTATCTAATTTGTTTTCTTGGTATGCCTTGTTGAAAAGGACACCTAGGGGCTCATGAGCTACTGATTGGTGGCTACACAAATATGACCTCATGCTATTGGCTCACTCAGTGTGTTAGCTAGCTCCCAGAAGTGATTGCTGTTTTTCCAATAAAGAATACTAAGAGAATGAATCAAATTAGATAATAAAAATAAATTGGAAAGATGTTTAAAATTGTATGCTTGATCTGAATCAAGAAATATTTTTGGGGGGTTTAATGTCCCTTTAAGCATCTGACATTACAGTTACAATAACAGATTGATTCATATGACAATCCACTCACAGCCTGTGGAATTTCTGAAATCTAAGCCCTATGGGGCAAGGTTATTATCACTGGGGAAATCCATGGTGGCCAAGTCTCAACACAGCTGACATGAATAATGGGTGGCAACCTGGAGACTATAAACTGGTGCACCCCATCTGGAATATACAACTGTCCTAGACATGAAGTTCTGGATGCAGAAAAATCCTCTGGTATAAAAACCGTGAAAAGACAGAATATTCCACACTATTTTTTTCCAGTAAGGGGAACCAAGGTCTTTTGGTCCAGATCAGAATTTCAGCTGTCACCTTTAGATCTACTTTTGGAATCCTGCAGAGTCAATGATGTTAGAGGGAACACATATTTTCGTTATCCCACTTCTACAAAATTCCTTTATATCCAGAGTATTTGTTGCTTAAGAATTTTGAATCTTGCTTATTCACTTTTTATGTCATAAAATCTATTTCGAACATCCATAACTTTCTATAAGCAAGCACAGTAAAAATACACTGTACTGTGATTCTTCTCGAAACAATTGATATTTGTGGAGGTAAGCCCATATTACAAGTGGAGTGCTAATTAACGCTCCTGCTCGAGCATTAACTGTGCAAGAAGTAAGCTTTGTGCACTCATATTATGAGTTGAAAGTAAATGGTTTTCCCTTTCGTGCTAACCCAACAAGCGCAAAAAAGACGAACTTAGAATATTGTTTGCACATTCTTGTATTCCTCCATAGAAGTCAATGGAGAAAAAAAGTGGAAAAAACACTCTATTCTTGCACAAACACAATCGCATATTCTCATGTGCGCTAACCCAACATGAAAATATGAATATTTCACATTCCAACGTTCTTCACATAGAAGAATATGTTCTATTTATTCATAAATACATATATACAGGGAGTGCAGAATTATTAGGCAAATGAGTATTTTGACCACATCATCCTCTTTATGCATGTTGTCTTACTCCAAGCTGTATATAATCGAAAGCCTACTACCAATAAAGCATATTAGGTGATGTGCATCTCTGTAATGAGAAGGGGTGTGGTCTAGTGACATCAACACCCTATATCAGGTGTGCATAATTATTAGGCAACTTCCTTTCCTTTGGCAAAATGGGTCAAAAGAAGGACTTGACAGGCTCAGAAAAGTCAAAAATAGTGAGATATCTTGCAGAGGGATGCAGCACTCTTAAAATTGCAAAGCTTCTGAAGCGTGATCATCGAACAATCAAGCGTTTCATTCAAAATAGTCAACAGGGTCGCAAGAAGTGTGTGGAAAAACCAAGGCGCAAAAAAACTGCCCATGAACTGAGAAAAGTCAAGCGTGCAGCTGCCAAGATGCCACTTGCCACCAGTTTGGCCACATTTCAGAGCTGCAACATCACTGGAGTGCCCAAAAGCACAAGGTGTGCAATACTCAGAGACATGGCCAAGGTAAGAAAGGCTGAAAGACGACCACCACTGAACAAGACACACAAGCTGAAACGTCAAGACTGGGCCAAGAAATATCTCAAGACTGATTTTTCTAAGGTTTTATGGACTGATGAAATGAGAGTGAGTCTTGATGGGCCAGATGGATGGGCCCGTGGCTGGATTGGTAAAGGGCAGAGAGCTCCAGTCCGACTCAGACGCCAGCAAGGTGGAGGTGGAGTACTGGTTTGGGCTGGTATCATCAAAGATGAGTTTGTGGGGCCTTTTCGGGTTGAGGATGGAGTCAAGCTCAACTCCCAGTCCTACTGCCAGTTTCTGGAAGACACCTTCTTCAAGCAGTGGTACAGGAAGAAGTCTGCATCCTTCAAGAAAAACATGATTTTCATGCAGGACAATGCTCCATCACACGCGTCCAAGTACTCCACAGCGTGGCTGGCAAGAAATGGTATAAAAGAAGAAAATCTAATGACATGGCCTCCTTGTTCACCTGATCTGAACCCCATTGAGAACCTGTGGTCCATCATCAAATGTGAGATTTACAAGGAGGGAAAACAGTACACCTCTCTGAACAGTGTCTGGGAGGCTGTGGATGCTGCTGCACTCAATGTTGATGGTGAACAGATCAAAACACTGACAGAATCCATGGATGGCAGGCTTTTGAGTGTCCTTGCAAAGAAAGGTGGCTATATTGGTCACTGATTTGTTTTTGTTTTGCTTTTGAATATCAGAAATGTATATTTGTGAATGTTGAGATGTTATATTGGTTTCACTGGTAAAAATAAATAATTGAAATGGGTATATATTTGTTTTTTGTTAAGTTGCCTAATAATTATGCACAGTAATAGTCACCTGCACACACAGATATCCCCCTAAAATAGCTATAACTAAAAACAAACTAAAAACTACTTCCAAAACTATTCAGCTTTGATATTAATGAGTTTTTTGGGTTCATTGAGAACATGGTTGTTGTTCAATAATAAAATTAATCCTCAAAAATACAACTTGCCTAATAATTCTGCACTCCCTGTATATATATATATATATATATATATATATATATATATATATATATATAGGAACATTTATTTAGAAATATTTAGAATATATCCTGCTATGTACAGAACTTTGGAATGTGAAATATTTACATTAAATACACAGTTTAATTTTAAACAACTTTCTAATTTACTTTTATCAAATTTGCTGTGTTCTCTTGGTATTCTTAGGTGAAAGCAAAACCTAGGTAGGCTCATATTCTAATTTTTAAACCCTTGAAGGCCGCCTCTTATCTGAATACATTGGAGTTTTTCACAGCTAGAGGGCGTTAGTTTATGTGTGCCATATAGATAACATTATGCTCACGTACGTGGAGTTATTTAAGAGACAGCACTGATTGTCTAAAATGCAAGTCTGTTAAAAGATCTGAAATAAGGAGGCAGTCTGCAGAGCCTTAGATACAAGGTAATTACAGAGGTAAAAAGTATATTAATATAACAGTGTTGGTTATGCAAAACTGGGGAATGGTAAATAAGTAAATGTATGCTTACCTCATAAATTGATTTCTTCTATGATACGACGAGTCCACGGATTCATCCTTTACTTGTTGGATATTATCCTCCTGCTAACAGAAAGTGGCAAAGAGCACCACAGCAGAGCTGTCTATATAGCTCCTCCCTTGACTCCACCCCCCAATCATTCGACCGAAGGTACAGGAAGAAAAAGGAGAAACTAAAAGGTGCAGAGGTGACTGAAGTTTAAAATAAAAAAAAACTGAATTTATGTTTACCTGATAAATTTCTTTCTCCTACGGTGTATCCGGTCCACGCCTTCATCCTTACTTGTGGGATATTCTCAATCCCTACAGGAAGTGGCAAAGAGAGCACACAGCAGAGCTGTCCATATAGCTCCCCTCAGGGTCCGCCCCCCCAGTCATTTGACCGACGGTTAGGAGAAAAAGGAGAACCATAGGGTGCAGTGGTGACTGTAGTTTACAAAAATAAATTTAAACCTGACCAAATGCCAGGGTGGGCCGTGGACCGGATACACCGTAGGAGAAAGAAATTTATCAGGTAAACATAAATTCTGTTTTCTCCTACATTGGTGTATCTGGTCCACGGCTTCATCCTTACTTGTGGGAACCAATACCAAAGCTTTAGGACACGGATGAAGGGAGGGAACAAGTCAGGTAACCTAAACGGAAGGCACCACTGCTTGTAAAACCTTTCTCCCAAAAATAGCCTCCGAAGAAGCAAAAGTATCGAATTTGTAAAATTTGGCAAATGTATGCAGTGAAGACCAAGTCGCTGCTTTACAGATCTGTTCAACAGAAGCCTCATTCTTGAAAGCCCATGTGGAAGCCACAGCTCTAGTAGAGTGAGCTGTAATTCGTTCAGGAGGCTGCCTCCCAGCAGTCTCATAAGCCAACCGGATGATGCTTTTCAGCCAGAAAGACAGAGAGGTCGCAGTCGCCTTTTGACCTCTCCTCTTGCCAGAATAGACGACAAACAAGGACGATGTTTGTCTGAAGTCTTTAGTTGCTTTTAGATAAAACTTCAAAGCACGAACCACATCAAGATTGTGTAAAAGACATTCCTTGTTAGAAACTGGATTAGGACACAGAGAAGGAACAACTATTTCCTGGTTAATATTCTTATTGGAAACCACTTTCGGAAGAAAACCAGGCTTGGTATGTAAAACGACCTTATCTCTATGAAACACCAGATAGGGTGAATTACACTGCAAAGCAGACAATTCAGAAACTCTTCTAGCAGAAGAAATAGCTACCAAAAACAAAACTTTCCAAGATAGTAACTTAATATCTATGGAATGTAGAGGTTCAAACGGAACCCCTTGAAGAACTGAAAGAACTAAATTTAGACTCCATGGAGGAGCCACAGGTCTGTAGACAGGCTTGATTCTGACTAACGCCTGTACAAACGCCTGAACATCTGGCACAGCTGCCAGACGCTTGTGCAACAAAACAGACAGGGCAGATATCTGTCCATTTAAGGAACTAGCTGACAGACCTTTCTCCAATCCTTCTTGGAGAAAAGATAGTATCCTTGGAATCCTAATCTTACTCCATGAGTAACCCTTGGATTCGCACCAGCAAAGATATTTCCGCCATATCTTATGATAAATTTTCCTGGTGACAGGCTTTCTAGCCTGGATCAGAGTATCTATAACTGATTCCGAAAACCCACGCTTAGCTAGAATCAAGCGTTCAATCTCCAAGCAGTCAGTTGCAGAGAAACTAGGTTTGGATGTTCGAATGGACCTTGGATTAGAAGGTCCTGCCTCAAAGGTAGCTTCCATGGTGGAACCGATGACATATTCACCAGGTCTGCATACCAAGTCCTGCGTGGCCACGCAGGAGTTATTAGAATTACCGAAGCCTTCTCCTGTTTGATCCTGGCTACTAGCCGGGGGGGAAGAGGAAACGGTGGAAAGACATAAGCTAGATTGAACGACCAAGGCGCCACTAAGGCATCTACCAATGTCGCCTTGGGATCCCTGGACCTGGACCCGTAACGTGGAACTTTGGAGTTCTGACGTGACGCCATCAGATCCAGATCTGGAAGGCCCCATAGTTGAGTTAACTGGGCAAAAACCTCCGGGTGAAGTTCCCACTCCCCCGGATGGAAAGTCTGACGACTCAGATAATCCGCTTCCCAGTTGTCCACCCCTGGGATGTGAATTGCTGATAGATGGCAGGAGTGATCCTCTGCCCATTTGATGATCTTGGATACCTCCCTCATCGCCAGGGAACTCTTTGTTCCTCCCTGATGATTGATGTACGCTACAGTCGTCATGTTGTCCGACTGAAATCTGATGAATTTGGCCTCCGCTAGTTGAGGCCATACCTGGAGCGCATTGAATATCGCTCTCAATTCCAAAATGTTTATCGGGAGAAGAGATTCTTCCCGAGACCAAAGACCCTGAGCTTTCAGGGACTCCCAGACCGCACCCCAGCCTAAGAGGCTGGCGTCGGTCGTGACAATGATCCACTCCGGTCTGCGGAAACTCATTCCCTGAGACAAGTGATCCTGAGACAACCACCAGAGAAGTGAGTCTCTGGTTTTCTGGTCCATTTGTATCTGGGGAGACAAATCTGCATAATCCCCATTCCACTGTTTGAGCATGCACAGTTGCAGTGGTCTTAAATGAATTCGAGCAAAGGGAACCACGTCCATTGCCGCAACCATTAGTCCTATTACCTCCATGCACTGAGCTATGGAGGGTTGAGGAATGGAAGAACTCGACAAGTGTTCAAATGTTTTAACTTCCTGACCTCCGTCAGAAAGATTTTCATTTCTACCGAGTCTATTATTGCTCCCAGGAAGGGAACCCTTGTGAACGGGGACAGAGAACTCTTTTCTATGTTCACCTTCCACCCGTGAGACCTTAGAAAGGCTAGAACAATGTCCGTATGAGCCTTTGCTTTGTGAAAGGACGACGCTTGTATTAAGATGTCGTCTAGGTATGGTGCTACTGCAATGCCCCTTGGCCTTATCACCGCTAGAAGGGACCCCAGCACCTTTGTGAAAATTCTGGGAGCAGTGGCCAATCCGAAGGGAAGAGCCCCGAACTGGTAATGCTTGTCCAGAAAGGCGAACCTTAGGAACTGATGGTGATCTTTGTGGATAGGAATATGCAGGTACGCATCCTTTAAGTCCACGGTAGTCATATATTGACCCTCCTGGATCATTGGTAAAATTGTCCGAATGGTTTCCATTTTGAATGATGGAACTCTGAGGAATTTGTTTAGGATTTTTAAATCCAGAATTGGCCTGAAAGTTCCTTCCTTTTTGGGAACTACAAACAGGTTTGAGTAAAAACCCAGTCCTTGTTCTGATGTTGGAACTGGGTGTATCACTCCCATTTTTAAAAAGTCTTCTACGCAATGTAAGAATGCCTGTCTCTTTATCTGGTCTAAAGATAAGCGAGACATGTGGAACCTTCCCTTTGGAGGAAAGTCCTTGAACTCTAGAAGATACCCCTGAGAGACAATTTCTAGTGCCCAGGGGTCCGGAACATCTCTTGCCCAAGCCTGAGCAAAGAGAGAAAGTCTGCCCCCTACTAGATCCGGTCCCGGATCGGGGGCTACCCCCCCTTCATGCTGTCTTGGTAGCAGCAGCAGGCTTCTTGGCCTGTTTACCCTTGTTCCAGCCTTGCAATGGTTTCCATGCTGGTTTGGGCTGGGATGCGTTACCCTCTTGCCTAGTGGCTGTAGAGGTAGAAGCAGGTCCGTTCCTGAAATTGCGAAAGGAACGAAAATTAGACTTATTTTTAGCTTTGAAAGGTCTATCCTGTGGAAGGGCATGGCCCTTTCCCTCAATGATATCTGAAATAATTTCTTTCAACTCTAGCCCGAATAGGGTCTTACCCTTGAAAGGAATATTAAGCAATTTTGTTTTGGACGACACATCCGCTGACCAAGATTTTAGCCAAAGCGCTCTGCGCGCCACGATTGCGAAACCAGAATTTTTCGCCGCTAATTTAGCTAACTGCAAAGCGGCATCTGTAATGAAAGAATTAGCCAACTTCAGGGCGTGAATTCCGTCCATGACTTCATCATAAGAAGTCTCCTTCTGGAGCGAGTTTTCTAGTTCCTCAAACCAAAAAGCCGCTCCAGTGGTTACAGGAATAATGCAAGAAATTGGTTGAAGAAGAAAACCTTGTTGAACAAAAATTTTCTTAAGTAAACCTTCTAATTTTTTATCCATAGGATCTTTGAAAGCACAACTGTCTTCTATTGGTATAGTCGTGCGCTTAGCTAGCATTGAAACTGCCCCCTCTACCTTAGGGACCGTCTGCCACGCGTCCCTTCTGGGGTCAACAATTGGGAACATTTTCTTAAATATAGGAGGGGGAACAAAAGGTACACCTGGCTTCTCCCACTCCTTAGTCACGAGATCCGCCACCCTCTTAGGTATCGGAAACGCATCAGTGTGTACTGGGACCTCTAAGAATTTGTCCATTTTACACAATTTTTCTGGGACCACCAAAGGGTCACAATCATCAAGTGTAGCTAGGACCTCCTTAAGTAGGGCGCGGAAATGTTCTAGCTTAAATTTAAATGCTATGGTATCAGGCTCTGCCTGCTGAGAAACTTTTCCTGTGTCAGAAATTTCTCCCTCAGACAGGCCCTCCCTCACCGCCAAGTCAGATTGATGTGAGGGCACTACAGATAAATTATCCTCTGCGTCTGCTTGCTCATTTTCTGTATTTAAAACTGAGCAATCACGCTTCCTTGGAAAAGCTGGCAGTTTGGATAAAAATGCTGCGAGAGAATTATCCATTACTGCTGCTAACTGTTGCATAGTAATAGCAATTGGTGCGCTAGATGTACTGGGCATCGCTTGCGCGGGCATAGCTGGTGTTGACACAGAAGGAGGGGATAGCGGGCTATTTTCACTACCTTCAGCTAAAGAATCATCTTGGGCTACATCTTTAAGCGTGATTGTACGGTCCTTAAGCTATTTGGACGCTATGGCACACTTCACACATAAATTTAATGGGGGAACCACCTTGGCCTTTAAACATACAGAACATAGGCTATCTGAAGGGTCAGACATGTTTGACAGACTTAAACAGAACTTCAATGCAATAAAAATTATTTTTGACAAAAACGTTACTGTGTCTTTAAATAATAAAAGTGCACACTTTATTACTGAAACATCAAAAAAACATCAAATAAACATCCGATTTTAATGAAATTTTCACCACAGTGTCTTAATGCTTTGAAAAGATTGCACACAATTGCAGACCAATTAACCCCTTAATGCCCAAACCGGAGCTAATAACAGCAGTTAACCGGTTAAAAACACTACAGTACAATGCCACAGCCTCTACTGTGGCTTTTACCTTCCTTAGGGATTATTTAAGTAGGAAATAAGCCTCTCTGAAGTCCTTTCTGATGTCTCTGGACTCCCCACGTGAAGCTGCATGAACTGCCTAGTCAAAACAACTGCGCAATTGAGGCGCGAAAATGAGGCCTCCTCCCTCTTCATTCCAGAGTGGAGGGGCCTTTCAGACTAGATTAGGTGTCCAAATAAGTGCCAGGCGCAATATTAAACCCCATAAGTGTTTCAAAGTCTTAACAAACACCTTATTCATACTGAAAACATGCTAAAAAGCAATCGATTAAGCCCACAATAGTGTCAACCAGCATAGAGCCCTTAATATAAGCCATCATTTTATACAGAGTCTAAGAAAAATGGCTTACCTATCCCTGAGGGGATTTCTGACAGTCTTCTAGCATTACTTGGTCTTGTTAGAAAATGACTGATCATACCTGAAGCAGTTAAGCCTGCAAACTGTTCCCCCCAACTGATGTGCTCTGGTATTCAACAGTCCTGCGTGGGAACAGCAATGGATTTTAGTTACTGGTGCTAAAATCATATTCCTCTCAGCAGAAATCTTCATCACTTTCTGCTTCAGAGTAAATAGTACAAGCCGGCACTATTTTAAAATAAACTCTTGATAGAAGAAATAAAAAACTACAACTAACACCACATACTCTTTACCACCCCCGTGGAGATGCTACTAGTTAGAGCGGCAAAGAGAATGAATGGGGGGGGGGGCGGAGCCTGAGGGGAGCTATATGGACAGCTCTGCTGTGTGCTCTCTTTGCCACTTCCTGTAGGGATTGAGAATATCCCACAAGTAAGGATGAAGCCGTGGACCGGATACACCAATGTAGGAGAAATATAATCTGTCTTAAATTGACAGGGCGGGCTGGACTCGTCGTATCATAGAAGAAATCAATTTATCAGGTAAGCATAAATTTACTTTTCTTCTATAAGATACGACGAGTCCACGGAATCATCCTTTACTTGTGGGATACAATACCAAAGCTACAGGACACGGATGAACGGGAGGGACAAGATAGATGGCTTAACAGAAGGCACCACTGCTTGAAGAACTTTTCTCACAAAAATAGCCTCCGAAGAAGCAAAAGTATCAAATTTGTAAAATTTGGAAAAGGTATGAAGTGAAGACCAAGTCGCAGCCTTACAAATCTGTTCAACAGAAGCATAATTTTTAAAAGCCCATGTGGAAGCCACCGCTCTAGTAGAGTGAGCTGTAATTCTTTCAGGAGGCTGCTGTCCAGCAGTCTCGTATGCCAAACGGATGATGCTTTTCAGACAAAAAGAAAGAGGTAGCCGTAGCTTTTTGACCTCTATGTTTTCCAGAATAGACAACAAACAGAGAAGATGTTTGACGGAAATCTTTGGTCGCTTGCAAGTAAAACTTCAAAGCACGAACCACGTCCAAGTTGTGCAACAGACGCTCCTTCTTATGAGGAAGGATTAGGACACAGGGAAGGAACAACAATTTCCTGATTAATATTCTTATTAGTAACAATCTTAGGAAGGAATCCAGGTTTGGTACGCAAAACCACCTTATCAGAATGGAAAACAAGATAAGGCGAGTCGCATTGCAATGCAGATAGTTCAGAAACTCTTCGAGCTGAAGAGATAGCAACTAAAAACAGAACTTTCCAAGATAGAAGCTTAATATCTATGGAATGCATAGGTTCAAACGAAACCCCTTGAAGAACTTTAAGAACTAAATTCAAACTCCATGGCGGAGCAACAGCTTTAAACACAGGCTTGATTCTAACTAAAGCCTGACAGAACGACTGAACGTCTGGAACATCTGCCAGACGCTTGTGCAGTAAAATTGACAAAGCAGATATCTGTCCCTTTAAGGAACTAGCTGATAACCCCTACTCTAATCCTTCTTGGAGAAAGGACAAAATCCTAGGAATCCTGATCTTACTCCATGAGTAGCCTTTGGATTCGCACCAATAAAGATATTTATGCCATATCTTATGATAAATGTTCCTAGTGACAGGCTTTTGAGCATGAATCAAGGAATCTATGACCGACTCAGAGAATCCCCGCTTGGATAAAATCAAGCGTTCAATCTCCAGGCAGTCAGCCGCAGAGAAACTAGATTGGGATGCTGGAACTGACCTTGAATGAGAAGGTCCTGTCTCAGTGGCAGAGTCCACGGTGGTAGAGATGACATGTCCACCAGGTCTGCATACCAAGTCCTGCGTGGCCACGCAGGTGCTATCAAAATCACAGAAGCTCTCTCCTGTTTGATTCTGGCAATCAGACGAGGAAGGAGAGGAAATGGTGGAAACACATAAGCCAGGGTGAACGACCAAGGTACAGCTAGAGCATCTATCAGTACTGCTTGAGGATCCCTTGATCTGGACCCGTAACAAGGAAGTTTGGCATTCTGACGAGATGCCATCAGATCAAATTCTGGTGTGCCCCATTGAGGAATTAATTGTGCAAACACCTCCGGATGGAGTTCCCACTCCCCCGGATGAAAAGTCTGACGACTTAGAAAATCCGCTTCCCAGTTCTCCACTCCTGGGATAATGATTGCTGATAGATGGCAAGAGTGAGTCTCTGCTCATCGAATTATTTTGGAAACCTCTATCATCGCTAGAGAACACTTTGTTCCCCCCTGATGATTGATATATGCAACAGTCGTGATATTGTCCGACTGGAATCTTATGAATCTGGCCGAAGCCAGCTGACCACAGAAAGTCTCAGCACTAACAGTATACCAACATAATGAGCGAGTGTGTATATTGCTATGTCGGTTCTTCCAGCGTCAGCACGCCATTGATCTTTACAAGCACAAATATACAGCAATTAAGTTAAAGCAGAGAAATTGAGCACTCACTTAAATCTTCTGAAATCCATCGAAGTTCGGGGGGGTTCGCCTGGAAACCACGTTTAGGATCACACTATCTAGTGTTTTACTCCACTTGCTGCACCTCCAACCTCTGCTGACTTGGTGTAACTCGCTACCAGATCCTTCACCGGATGTAGCGCTATGCGCCCGGTCTCCTTCCCAGCTGTTACCTGTGAGCCCAGTAGCAAGTCTGATAGCTACTAACAAACAAAAGAGTCCAGTGCTAGAACGGCTACAAACAGGCAATCATTTATTTCACAGGATAAAAAATGGATACCAACGAGGGCAAAAAAATACAACAAGTTAAAAACAAAGTCTTGTGGCACACATCCCCTCACACAGGACGCGTTTCGGGAAACCCCATACTCACAGATGGTGGAGGTAGGAAGGGCCCAAATATTTATACAAACAAATGTGTAACACCTGTTGCATAATAAAATTTCCAACATCATTTAACATTCACTTAAAATATTAGGATGCATGTGAACTTGTGTATTCAAAATTGATAGTTAATACTAGTGAATACCTGTCTATTTCTTAACATATATACCTATCATTGTTAAAAGTATTCGTATAATACTAGACTTCAATAAACATTCACTTTCAATTTCCAATGTCAGCAAACTTGTACATACAAAATTAAAGGTTTATACCAATAGATAATTATCTATCTCTAGACATATATATAGATAATAAATAGAGATAATAGTATAATATATACTGACAGGGATTTAGAGGAACAGGATCATAAATTCAATATTTTAAATATTTATTAATTAGATACTAAAGGCTAACCAATTATTAATTCTACCATGATACAATTATCTGATAATATTACCAATGATGAAGTGGAAATAATATATAAAAAGAGATATTTACCTGATATATGTACTTGATAAAAATTTTTTAGATGATAATATATGTATAATTTACTTATATCTGCCTGTAAAGTAACAAAAAGAAAAGGTGTTAAAATTAAAATGTAAGTTATAACAATCTCATAAGTTGGTTGCACTATATCACAGAACAGGTCAAAAAAGGATGATTAACCCTACGTTTATCTTATACATCTGTGCCTACCTTTATGTCTCACCAACTAATAATAAATCCCTGACAACAGTGTCTAGATAGTATAGATTTCTTCGATCAATACAGTTAAACATAACTTTGACTTTAACTGAATAGTTATAGAACATATATCATGTATCTCAATTAGAGTTAAACTTCAGTTATTTATATATGCCATTCTATATGAATATTCACATATGCTAATCAGTTCCTGTATATTCCTCTATACACATGTAGGTACTCATATATATACAATTATAAACAATGAAATATGGTCGCATCTGTACGAGACCAAAGAGCGTTATTTATTAATTTAAAGAACAAGATTGTATTATATATATATATACTTATACTCAATACTTAATGATAAGCTTTTAGCGCTCCCAGTGGTTCATGATGTCATACATCGAATTGAAACCCTTGGGATATCTTGTTTCTAATTTGAAAATCCAAAACGCTTCTCTACGGAGTCATTCTTTTTCTCTATCTCCACCTCGTTTAGGATTTCTAACCAACTCATTTGCCTGCCATTTTAGTGTATCAACTGATTGATTGTGTCTATGTATAAAATGTTTCGATAGAGCTGAACATTCTTTTTTGCAGTTTATATTGCTTATGTGCTCTTG